>NC_080076.1:38335727-38638248 GCF_949987535.1 Balaenoptera acutorostrata
GGGATCAATCCAAGAGGAAGATATAACAATTGTAAATATTTATGCACCCAATATAGGAGCACCTCAATACATAAGGCAAATGCTAACAGCCATAAAAGGAAATCGACAGCAACACAATCATAGTAGGGGACTTTATCACCCCACTTTCACCAATGGACAGATCATCCAAAATGAAAATAAATAAGGAAACACAAGCTTTAAATGATACATTAAACAAGATGGACTTAATTGATATTTATAGGACATTCCACCCAAAAACAACAGAATACGCATTTTTCTCAAGTGCTCATGGAACATTCTCCAGGATAGGTCATATCTTGGGTCACAAATCAAGGCTTGGTAAATTTAAGAAAATTGAAATCGTATCAAATATCTTTTCCGACCACAATGCTCTGAGACTAGATATCAATTACAGGAAAAGATCTGTAAAAAATACAAACACATGGATGCTACACAATACACTACTTAATAACGAAGTGATCACTGAAGAAATCAAAGGGGAAATCAAAAAATACCTAGAGACAAATGACAATGGAGACACGACGACCCAAAACCTATGGGATGCAGCAAAAGCAGTGCTAAGAGGGAAGTTTATAGCAATAGAACCCTACATCAAAAAACAGAAAACATCTCCAATAAACAACTTAACCTTGCCCCTAAAGCAGTTAGAAAAAGAAAAACAAACAAACAAACAAAAAAACCCAAAGCCAGCAGAAGGAAAGAAATCATAAAGATCAGATCAGAAATAAATGAAAAAGAAATGAAGGAGACAATAACAAAGATCAATAAAACTAAAAGCTGGTTCTTTGAGAAGATAAACAAGATTGATCAACCATTAGCCAGACTCATCAAGAGAAAAAGGGAGAAGACTCAAATCAATAGAATTAGAAATGAAAAAGGAGAAGTAACCACTGACACTGCAGAAATACAAACGATCATGAGAGATTACTACAAGCAACTCTATGCCAATAAAATGGACAACCTGGAAGAAATGGACACATTTTTAGAAATGCACAACCTGCCAAGACTGAACCAGGAAGAAATAGAAAATATGAACAGACTAATTACAAGCACTGAAATTGAAACTGTGATTAAATATCTTCCAACAAACAAAAGCCCAGGACCAGATGGCTTCACAGGCGAATTCTATCAAACATTTAGAGAAGAGTTAACACCTATGCTTCTCAAACTCTTCCAAAATATTGCAGAGGGAGGAACACTCCCCAACTCATTCTACGAAGCCACGATCACCCTGATACCAAAACCAAAGAAAGATGTCACAAACAAAGAAAACTACAGGCCAATATCACTGATGAACATAGATGCAAAAATCCTCAACAAAATACTAGCAAACAGAATCCAACAGCATATTAAAAGGATCATACACCATGATCAAGTGGGGTTTATTCTAGGAATGCAAGGAGTCTTCAATATATGAAAATCAATCAACGTGATACACCATATTAACAAATTTAAGGAGAAAAAGCATACGATCATCTCAATACATGCAGAGAAAGCTTTTGACAAAATTCAACACCCATTTATGATAAAAGCCCTGCAGAAAGTATGCATAGAGGGAACTTTCCTCAACATAATAAAGGCCATATATGACAAACCCACAGCCAATATTGTCCTCAATGGTGAAAAGCTGAAACCATTTCCACTAAGATCAGGAACAAGACAAGGTTGCCCACTCTCACCACTATTATTCAACATAGTTTTGGAAGTGTTAGCCACAGCAATCAGAGAAGAAAAAGAAATAAAAGGAATCCAAATCGGAAAAGAAGAAGTAAAGCTGTCACTGTTTGCAGATGACATGATACTATACATAGAGAATCCTAAAGATGCTACCAGAAAACTACTAGAGCTAATCAATGAATTTGGTAAAGCAGCAGGATACAAAATTAATGCACAAAAATCTCTTGCATTTCTATATACTAATGACGAAAAATCTGAAAGTGAAATTAAGAAAACACTCCTGTTTGCCATTGCAACAAAAAGAATGAAATATCTAGGAATAAACCTACCTAAGGAGACAAAAGACCTGTATGCAGAAAATTATAAGACACTGATGAAAGAAATTAAAGATGATACATATAGATGGAGAGATATACCATGTTCTTGGATTGGAAGAATCAACATTGTGAAAATTACTCTACTACCCAAAGCAATCTACAGATTCAATGCAATCCCTATCAAACTACCACTGGCATTTTTCACAGAACTAGAACAAAAAATTTCACAATTTGTATGGAAACACAAAAGACCCTGAATAGCCAAAGCAATCTTGAGAAAGAAAAATGGAGCTGGAGGAATCAGGCTCCCTGACTTCAGACTATATTACAAAGCTACAGTAATCAAGACAGTTTCGTACTGGCACAAAAACAGAAATATAGATCAATGGAACAGGATAGAAAGCCCAGAGATAAACCCACGCACATATGATCACCTTATCTTTGGTATAGGAGGCAAGCATATACAGTGGAGAAAAGACAGCCTCTTTAATAAGTGGTGCTGGGAAAACGGGACAGGTACATGTAAAATTATGAAATTATTACACTCCCTAACACCATACACAAAAATAAACTCAAAATGGATTTAAGACCTAAATGTAAGGCCAGACACTATCAAACTCTTAGAGGAAAACATAGGAAGAACACTCTGACATAAATAACAGCAAGATTCTTTTTGACCCAGCTCCTAGAGAAATTGAAATAAAAATACAAATAAACAAATGGGACCTAATGAAACTTAAAAGCTTTTGCACAGCAAAAGAAACCATAAAGAAGACCAAAAGACAAGCCTCAGAATGGGAGAAAATATTTGCAAATGAAGCAACTGACAAAGGATTAATCTCCAAGATTTACAAGCAGCTCATGCAGCTCAATAACAAAAAAACAAACAACCCAATCCAAAAATGGGCAGAAGAGCTAAATAGACATTTCTCCAAAGAAGATATACAGATGACCAACAGACACATGAAAGAATGCTCAACATCATTAATCATTAGAGAAATGCAAATCAAAACTACAATGAGATATCATCTCACACTGGTCAGAATGGCCATCATCAAAAAATCTAGAAACAATAAATGCTGGAGAGGGTGTGGAGAAAAGGGAACCCTCTTGCACTGTTGGTGGGAACGTAAATTGATACAGCCACTATGGAGAACAGTATGGAGGTTCCTTAAAAAACTAAAAATAAAACTACCATACAACCCAGCAATCCCACTACTGGGCATATACCCTGAGAAAACCATAATTCAAAAAGAGTCATGTACTAAAATATTCATTGCAGCTCTATTTACAATAGCCAGGACATGGAAGCAACCTAAGTGTCCATCATCAGATGAATGGATAAAGAAGATGTGGCACATATATACAATGAAATATTACTCAGCCATAAAAAGAAACGAAATGGAGCTATTTGTAGTGAGGTGGATGGAGTTCGAGTCTGTCATACAGAGTGAAGTAAGTCAGAAAGAGAAAAACAAATACAGTATGCTAACACATATATATGGAATCTAAGGGAAAATAAAGGTCATGAAGAACCTAGTGGCAAGATGGGAAGAAAGACACAGGCCTACTAGAGAATGGACTTGAGGATATGGGGAGGGGGAGGAGTAAGATTTGACAGGGTGAGAGAGTGGCGTAGACATATATACACTACCAAATGTAAAATAGATAGCTAGTGGGAAGCAGCCGCATAGCACAGGGAGATCATCTCGGTGCTTTGTGACCACCTAGAGGGGTGGGATAGGGAGGGTGCGAGGGAGGGAGATGCAAGAGGGAAGAGATATGGGAACATATGTATATGTATAACTGATTCACTTTGTTATAAAGCAGAAACTAACACACCATTGTAAAGCAATTATACTCCAATAAAGATGTTAAAAAAAAAAATATGTTAAACCACTGTTTGGTGGTCTGTTGGAGAGTTAAATAGAAAATTGCACATATTCCCAATTTTACATGAAATTTCAAAGGGTTCAAGGGTCTGTCAGAAAGGAGATTTAAATTATTTTCTAGCAATAAATACTAATATAAAACAATCTTCTTTTTTCCAACCATGTCCACACAGAAAGAGACACACAAGTATAGCTGACCTCATCACCACGTTTGACCTGGATTCAGTAAAAACGTTCCTATCTTACTCTTGAGTCCTCAGTTTAAAACATTCCTATGTTGAAGAAAATAGATATACATTTTTATCTCTCTCTCTTCACTTGTGCTGCAAGCTGGCCCATTTTATTAGCATGATTGCAGTTTATCTCCAGGCTTTAAAAAAAAAAAAAAAAAAACTTGAACTTTTTCAAATGTGTGCAGATGTTCTATTTTTTTTCCAAAAATAAGTCCATCTCTTTCCAATAGATCCCTGATAGGCACTGCGTTTTTCACCCTTAAATCAATTTAGCCTTAAGCTCAGTTTTCCTCAGTTGAATGCTCATCTTGATAAACTCCTTAAGGCTTGGTCCCTAGAGATTTTGTTAAACCTAATTTTATTAAAACTTAGGATATGAAAACCTTGTTTGCATAATTATCTATATTAAATATTTCTACCTGCTTCTTTGGAGATTTCACTGGTAGTCTCCCCATTTTTTTTCGGACTTTACCATTTTTTTTTAGGATTTAAGACTTGTTTTCAAACCAGGAAGGTCTATAAAAGGAAAATGTATATTTTTTAAACTGAAATTTACCAAACTCTACACGCCATGCATTGTGTTGGACAAAAAGCTAGTGTTGTTACTGATGTCATACTGGGTAAAATTTAGATTCTTTTCTCTTTTTCTATGAAATTGGACTAATGATACGTGTCCTATTATATCACACACAGTTGTGAATAATTAAGAAGGTGTTTTACTTGAAAGTGCTCCATGAATATAAAATATTATTATGCTGTCCTTGTTATACCAAGAAGTCATGTCAGCAGGAATTCTTTTAGGGCCTTTTTCCCAGTCTGCTCATCAATAGACATTTACTTCAAAACTATCATGTGACTACCACTGCACTGAGTACTTTGAGATAATCTTAATGTTCCCTGGGCTTCCCTGGAGGCACAGTGGTTAAGAATCTGCCTGCCAATGCAGGGCGGGGACACAGGTTCGAGCCCTAGTCCGAGAAGATCTCACATGCTGCAGAGCAACTAAGCCCATGCACCACAACTACTGAAGTCCATGCACCTAGAGCCCGTGCTCCACAACAAAAGAAGCCACAGGAATGAGAAGCCCGCGCACCCCAACGAAGAGCAGCTCCTGCTTGCCACAGCTAGAGAAAGCTGCGCACAGAAACAAAGAACCAGTGCAGCCAAAAAAAAAAAAAAAAAAAAAAAAATCTTAGTGTTCCCTAACAGTGAGCAAGCTGATTTGTGGCTCAGTCATCCCACTTGACCAATTTGAAATAAAAGATCCAGAAACCAAACTGTCAGGTAAGAGAAATATGAGCCACCTTCTCATCAATATCACTTAAAAGTCAAACTATTATTCACAGCGTGGGTATTTCCACTTTTTGGAAAACCAAGCAACTCTTTCACCCAATGGAAATTTTAGAAGGTCATAAAGGAAGGACAGGAGAGGATAATTTTCCATCCCAATGTCAAGGAGCCATATGAATGAATGAAGTCATTTCACATTGCAAATTTTACCTAAGGGAGAAATCCCTATGAGGGGTCTGAGGAACTGAGCACAAATTCTCCAGTGCTCCTCAGATGATGTCAGATATATTTTCCTTCATGGAGGAGAAACCAAAATGGAGGTATATATGGGGAGTATTGTTCTTCTCTCTACAAACTTGAAAATAATGCTGCCCCTTGATGTACATTGTATTATAAATTAATCAGAGCAGAAATATTCAAATCACCACAGCCAGGAGCAGTTGATAACAGAGTGATTGAAAGTGATATATCTTTAAAAGAAAAAGCTTAGAGCAAAATTGGGTAATCAGAAATAAAAACACAATAAAAGGAGAATGAAAGTGGCAATATTTAACAGTGTGGAGGGGAACTAAGTACCCTATTCTGATTGGTGCTGCCTTTTGTACATGGATATAAGAATCTGATGTCATTGACTGTGTAAGTTATAGGCAATCTGTCTTTTCCTGGTTTCAACAGACTGTGATGACAAATGCAATAACGTTAGTGGTAACAGGTTTTCAGTGGCTCTCTACCATACCTCCTAAGAAGTCAGAACCTTGAATTCTTGAAAAGTACCACTCTAGGTACTTCTGGAAGCTACCACAGTACTCACATGTGCTCACAAACTACCTCTCAACTACCACTCAGTTATTCTGTGTCCTCAAGTCCACACCACCACTGCTGCCATTGCTTCCCTGTACCATGTGGCTCACAGAGGGACCACTGCAACTTCCGCTATGCCCTCACATGATGACTGGGTACCAACTTTCTTCTCTGAGTTCTATGGATATTACTGAGTAACATAAATTCCACTGGTCACTGCCACATCTCCTGGACACAACACTTTTTGCCAGGCACAGCATTTTCTTCCTAGGAGTCACTGCCAGTTTCCTAGATCCCAGTGGTTTATTGGAACAACCCTTTTGTGTTACAATCACAATTTATGATATGTACTTATGTTTAAGATAATTGTTTAATGAAATATGTATGGATTTTCCTTCAGAGTTCATGGCTAATCACCCTTTACAAATCACTGTAGCATTTTTATGAACGTTCAAATGATATAACCCCATGAGGGTCTGTTACTATTCAGAATGTGTTAAGTTTTACTTCAGTCTAGATAAGTTCACTTAGAATTCAAGCACTTTTTATTACAAAGATACAGCACAATAATATAGAAGTAGCACAAACTTTGGAGTCAGTCTGCTTTGGGTTCAAATCCTGACTCTCAAACTACTTATCTGTAGAAATTTGACCAAGTTCAGCCTCATTTTTTTTCAACCTTTAAAAGTGGCATAACATATACCTTAAAAGGTCATTGTGAGCTTTTAACAGGATAACATCTATTTAGGTATTATTACAGTGCTTGGTTAATTAGAAAAACTAAATCATTTGTAATACTTATTATCATTATTATTGGCTGCATTTCCCTGCAGCATCCTAGAAACTTGTTTCTGTGTCAAAGTAGAACTCTTGGGACATTCTAATTGTGAAGGAAAAGGATAGGACAAAGAAATTTTCACTGATGTATTCGTGACCTAATGTGTTGCTCTATAGAATAGGAAATAAGAAAGGTTGGAGAGAAAATCTTTTTGCCCCAAAATGAACATTAGTGGTAAAATCTGGAGCTCTGATCTGGTCCTTCTGGTAAGACTAGCTTTATTAACTTTGCTGAGGAGGTCTAATAGAAGATTTACCTGAGTGAGCTTGACCTCACAAATTCTATTATCCCTCCCCCAGCCCATCACACCAGCCAGCATGGAAATGGGCTTTTTTATTATAAGCTAATTACTATTCACTTTTTATCAGCTAACAAATCGATTTGCACACACTTTTTAAAATTCAGGAACTGCTATATGAATTTATTGAAACAAAGAGGGTCATTACCAAGTCCTATCATCCATCCTGCTGGCTCTCTCTTGGGTTTTAATTATTCCAGCCACGAATAGATATTGGATAGGAAGGCAGGTCACTGAGGTCCTGCCAGTTTGAGTCGTGTGTGCTTGGTCTTCTTAAACCTGTCAGCCACATGGCCCTCCTTTCCTCCAAGACCCGGCAGTGACAGTAGATAATAGTAAGCAGCCCTGTCTCCTCCTCCTCCTCCTCCTCAATTAACCACCACTGAGCTCCCACCAATGCACGTTGTAGAACCAAAGAGTCCCTGGGGTTTGGAGAAATTTTAAAAGTTTAGAATAAGGGAATGAGGAAACTAGTAAAGAAGACATTATAAAAATGAGATCACCAAAAGAGTGAAGTAATTCTGTCGGGCTGCCCAAAACCCTCCAAGTATGCTTTAGACCCAGGTGCAATGGTTTTGTGATTGACTAGGAAAGGAATTAGAAACTCTGCCCCTGTTTTGTGTCTCAGAAACCAAAGCTGTTAACAGTAGCTAACAGGGAGGGAGTAATTAAGGTGAACTCTCACTGTATAATACTTTTTAGAAGCATTAACATTCTTTACCTTCTAATATACTATGTAACATATTTATTGTGTTCATTTTTTCAGCTTTATCAAGAAATAAAATTGTAATATATATAAAGTATACAATGTGATGATTTGTATACTTTGGGAAAGTATTCCCACCATTGAGTTAATGAACACATCACTTTCCATATTTTCTTCTTTTTTCTCTCTCTCTCTTTTTTTTTTTTTTTTTGGTGAGAACAGTTAAGTTTTAGCAAATTTCAATTATACAACACAGTATCAACTATATCACCTATATATTATCAACTATAGTCACCATATTACACATCAATCTTTATTGATCTTGTAACTGAAAGAAATTTGTACCTTTTTTACCAACCTCTTCCTATTTCTCTCACCCACACAGTCCCAGGCAACCACCATATTACTCTGTTTTTATATTTAGACTTTTTTGTTGTTGTTTTTAAATTCCACACATCAGTGATACAGTGCAGCATTTGTTTTTCTCTGTCTAACTTATTTAACTTAGCATATTGCTTCCCATGTTTGTCCATATTGTTGCATGGCAGGATTTCCTTTTGTAAGGCTGAATAATATTCAATTGTTTGTATACACCACATTTTCTTTATCTATTTATCTGTCAGTGGAAACATTTATGTGGTTTCCATTCCTTGGCTATTGTGAGTAATCCTGCAATGAATATGAAGTACAGATATCTATTTGAGACACTGACTTCCTATGTATGTATACCCAGGAGTGGTATTGCTGGATCATATGGTAGTTCTATTTTTAATTTCTTAAGGAAAATCCATACTGTTTTCCATAGTGACTTACCAGTTTACCTTCCCACCTACAGTGTACAGGGTTTCCTTTCTCCACATCTTTGCTATCATTTGTTATTTCTTGTCTTTTTGACAATAGACACTCTAAAAGGTAAGAGGTGATATCTCATTGTGATTTAGATTTGCATTTCCCTGATGATTAGCGATGTTGAATATCGTTTTATGTACCTGTTGGCCATTTGTATATCTTCTTTGAAAAACATGGATTCAAGTCCTTTGCCCATTTTTACTTGGGTTATTTTTTGTTTTTTGGTTATTTAATTCCTTCAATATGAATTTCTTGTATATTTTGAATATTAACCCCTCATCAGATATGTGATCTGCAAATATTTTCTCCCATTCTATAAATTGCGTTTTCTTGATGGTTTGCTGTGCTGAAGCTTTTTAATTTGATGTAGTTCTACTTGTTCCTCTTGCTTTTGTTGCCTTGACTTTTAGTGTCAAATCCAAAAAAAAAAAAAAAAAAAGAAAGAAAGAAAAAAGCATTGCCAAGACCAATCCAGTATCAAGGACTTTCTTTCCTATGTTTTCTTCTAGGAGACTTATAGTTTCAGGTCTCGGAGTCAAACTTTTAATCCATTTTGAGTTTATTTTTGTGTATGATGTAGGTAGGAATTCAGTAATTTTGCATATAAATATCCAGTTTTCCCAGCACCATTTATTGAAAAAAACATTCTTTCACAATTATATATTCTTGGTTTCTTTGTCAAAAATTAGTTGAACATATATGCACAGGTTTGTGTTTATGCCCATATCCTACTGTTCTGTTTACTGCAGTTTTGTAAAAGTTTTGCAATAAGGAAGTGTGATGCCTCCAGATTCATGCTTCTTTCTCAGGATTACTTTGGCTATCTGGGCTCTTTTGAGGTTCCATTATAGATTTTTAGATTGTTTTCTATTTCTGTAAAAAATAACACTGGAATTGTGATAGAGATTACATTGACTTTATAGATCACTTTGAGTTGTACAAACATTTTGACAATATTTGTCCTTCCAATCCATGAACACAGAATATCTTTTCATTTCTTTGTGTCTTCAATTTCTTTCATCAGTGTCTTATAGTTTTCAATATACAGGTCTTCAAATACCTAGACTACCTAGGACATAGTAAGTGCTTAATAAATATTGGCTTAATAAATGTATCTTACTCACTCTTCTAAATAATGGAACAAATCATTTAGACAACTCATCTTTCTCTATGTCAGATCCAGTGTTTGTAATCTGAGTCTTTTATTGGAATGTTAATAGGAATCCTAGTTTTACATTTGCTCTCAAGGTTTATTCTTAAATTGGGAGTCAATTATCCTTCTCGATCCTTGTCTAGAGTTAAGGGCTTGCTGAACTCATCATCTTAATATGTTTGACCCCTCTCTTAATTCTTTGTTTATATTTGTACTATTGCCATAGCTCCAAATCTCTTTTATTTCCATTTCTTACCTTTGGTTCAATAACCTATTGACTGAATGATTCTTTCCTTTGGACACAGATGTCTAGTTTTCCTCCATAACAGTAGATAATTCTAAAAACAATCCTTTTTTTTTTTTTTTTTCAATTTCTCAGAAGGCTACAGTTAGTGGCATGTATGCTTAAGCATTAAGCACACTTTTGCACTGTGTATCCTGGGAGACCATGCTGATCTGTATCTGACAGATTGGAGTAGGGAAAGGTGGATTCTGCGTGTTGATCTTTGTAGCAATCCCAAGAAACTCAGCCTGTTTTCATTTTTCAAAGTACAGTGACCTCTCTGTACCTTGTAGTATGTTTGGTATGAAAAACATAAACTTTATTTTAATCTAAGCCAGAGTTCAATTTTGTATAGAGTCAAAGACATGCTGAACTTTTATCTACTGAGCTCTAATTCTGGATAGACCAGTGGCTCACTCTTTTCCTAAATTTACATTTCTGATTACTTCAAATTAGATGATACTTTTCTACTTTAATGTTACCCCCTGAAACTAATAATAATTTAATGCATTTATTGTAAATCACATTTATTGATGCTCTCAAACCAAAAAGAGGTTCATTTTTATGCCCATTCTAAGCTCATATGTGCAATCCATAGAGTTAATCTGATTCTCTGTCCTAGCACTTGAGGTTGCATTTCTAAGATTAAATGTGTACTCACAAACACAACACCACAACTCATAGATAAAAAATACAATTTTTCATTATTTTAATAATTTATGATTATAGTGATAATGTCTGTTGGTCCCCATTTTGTTTCACTTATCAGTTACTTTATTTTTTACATAAAAATATTTAAGTATCACTGTTTTGTGGGGAAAGAACTATATTAAACATTTTGTATTTTAAGGACTTTCAAAGGCTATATAAATTTTTGAAATGCGTTTATTTCACTAAATAAAATGATAAAGTGAGATGAGTTTTTTAAAAGCTTAATTTATCAGCTTTCTCATTTTCATAATATTACAAAAATTACATCAATTATGTTATGACAAAGGAAGGCCTTTGGTTCAAGGGGATAGATGTGAGTATATTAAGTGATTAGAAATGCCTGAGAAATATGTACTATGTTTGTGTTCTTTCCCTGACACCAATATTTTAATTTTGAATAAGTGTTATTAGCTATCTGTGTCTTTACTGTGGCTGAATTTCACCATGAAAACCCTCAACAGGAGGTATGTGTGGGTAGAAGATTTTCCATATTTTATCAGTAGAGTATTCTAGCACATGTGAGAGAGGTCTGGCTTATATTGACTGTGACAAGTCTAACAACCTGGAGTGTCTCAGATGCCATCTCCCTAGTTTAACATCTCACCCAATTTGTGAATGAAATGTAACTTAATGCATTTGAAGTTTTGAATTAATGGAAGAAGAAAGGAAAGCTGCATGGAAGCACAACTTTCATTCAATGTTAGGTATATAAAGTTGTCTGGTGATGTTTGGGGCTCCCTTTCATCAGATAATAGGTACAAATGTTGTAAACTACATTTACCTTTTGTCCCAATCTCCATGGTATCATACCATATTATAATCCACTTTTATTTTTAAACTAGTCCTCTGGTACAAAAAAATTATAAATTCAATCTCATTTTCCCTTCCCAAATGTGTGATGGATCAGACAAAATTCCATTTCTCCCTGAGGATTGTACAAATGTTTCTAGATATGGTGATCTGCTTGGCTTCTTGGTTTTATTTTTTTAAATAATCTAGCAAAAGATATGTTTGTAATATCTGCATCAGATACAACTGGAGAAGAAAGCAAGAGAGTACACATTAAAATGCTGGGAAGTGAGGACTTTAAACCTGAGAAGATCTTAAGGTATTTTATTTTTTTGGAGTACAACACCCTTCTTTTCACTAGACTACAGTTTCAGTGAGAATACAAATTGTGGTTATTTCAATCAACCCTACATTCTCAATGCCTAGAAGACTGCCTGATATATAGGAAGAAGAAAAAAACTGTGTTGAATGAATTAATTAATAACTGTATTTATTTTTAATGTATTTTTTACTGTATAAGTTCTTCCTACAGTTGAACTTGAGACTAACAAGTCTTCAGAGGAGAGAGAGATTATTTGGTATAGGTAAGGATAGTCTAAGATGATTTTATAAAAGAAGACATCAAATAGATATTGTAACACATAGAACACACTCTCTGTAACAAGAATTCTATGGGTGATTTACAGCCTACCTTTGAAGGTCCTCATTCAGATTTTGGCATAATATTCACGTCTACTAAAAGGATAAGATACCTGATCAAGAACAATCTCCTTGGTTGCACTGTTGATGATGGAACCATCATTTTGACATTTGAGCTTTGTGTCTCTTGCCACATTTTCATAGACCACAAGCAGAGCTGTTGGAGAGGGTGCTTAGTGAATGAATATGAGATCATGGATGTACCAATAGAAAGAATTTCTGTCTTGACTGAGCTCCCCAGGTAGTAGAATTTGATACAAAAATTAATGAATCAATTGTGTTATTTCATTATGAGTGAGAAAAATTCCAAAGAAACAGGAAGAGGAAAAAGGGAAATGATGAGGGAAGGAGAGAGGCAGTATGCGGTGACGGACATGGCTGATCTGCCTTTTATCAAAGCATCAAAATGTTCCATTTTGCAGGATAGTCTTCCAAGGCCCAGGTAACTGTTACATCATTTCAAGTCAGTAAGTCCTTAGGTTGGAGGAAAGAGAATTGACCCTCAGGTTACTATATTTTATTGATCAAACACTCATCCACAAAAGGATATACAACACATGTTAGACTTGAGAATTTTGGGAGCCAAGTATAACTCCATCATCTCATTCCTCACTGAAGCTGAAGCCCACAGATGGGAGGCACAGGTTCAGTCAAGGTCATAATCATAAATGTGGGTTGAGAGTTTGAATGAAGTCAGTCTGAGCTTATGCAGTACTTGTTACTGCAGCTATTACTAGGGAGAAACAACTGGCTCAGGTTTCTGGACATAGCTGAAGCTAAAAGGCTCTAAGGTGGTACCTAACCTAAGTGGCTATAGGAACAACTGATCAATTGAAGGGCCCTGGATCAGATTTTCCAAATGGAATGCACAAAATACATGATCCAGGAGGACTCAGGTGGTAAAAATAACTCTATGAATTTAGAGAGACCATGATACAAAGGATCTAGGGACGTGTGAATCAGAGAAAAGGCAAGAAAATAAAATGAAGTGTGTGAGGCATATTGAAATATCTAAAGGAGGTCCTTTGGGGAGAATAAATGGAGTCCTCTGATAGTGTGTATCATAATAATGCTTGGCAACTTCTTAATTACTCCTTCAATCCAGTATCCACCAAGTTGCCCACCATTCTCTTTAAACAGATATGACGCTTAGAAAATATAAAGAGGATGAAGAATTTCCAGAATGGAAATTGGAAGAAAGGATGAAAGTAAAGAAGAAAGAAAACAAGTAAGGAATGGCAGAAAGATATGGAGAATTTCAAGGTCAAGGAAAACTAAAGTCAAATAGGTTCCCATTCTTTTGATGAATATAACACTATTAAGACTTTTAACATCTAAAAAATAAACAATAGATTATATTCTAAGAAATGAAATAAGTATGTTGTGCATATAAAAGAATGGAAGTAAATGTGGATATGGAGGAACATTCTTTGAAATGCAGATAAAATTTGCTTTATCTTCCTATAGAGCACAATTCAAAAATTACATATTAGCTTTATTTCTGGAAAGTCGCTCTCATTTATATTTAACACATCATCAGTAGATTTCTTCTTAAAGTTACATTACACTTTATTAAGACTACCCAAATTTTTGGAGAGACATCCTAATTTATTCTAAAGAGTCCTAACATATCTTTGGAGGGACAATTTTTAATTTAATAAATTCAGGATGTTGAGAACTTACAAATATTGTTTGTTCAGTTTTATTATTATCACTTAAGAGACCTTGACCTTATTGACAAAAGGTAAAAATGTGCCATGTGATACCATCTGAATTTTAATCTCTTTGCTCAACAAATATTTATTGAACCCTGTGTTAGGTCTTCTGCTGGGTGATAGTAATGCAACAGCAAACAAAATGTACGTGTTTCCCAACCTTATGGAGCTCATATTCCAGTGGGAAAGATAGAAAAATACAAATAAGCTGAAATAAATTTTTAAGTATAAATATAATAAGTACAATGAAAGAAAGAAGTGAAGGGCTGAAAGACCAAGAGTGGCCTTTCTGAAGACCTAACATATACAATCAGACATTAAGAATGAGTAAAAATAAGTACCTATGTGAAGAACAAGATAAAAAGTGTTTCAGCAGAAAAAGTAGTACATATTTCTCTTTCTTCCTTGAGGAAGAAAGAGCATGGGGAATTCAGAAAACTGAAAGAAGTTCAACATGGTTGCAGCATAGATGGAACAAGGAAGAGTAGCTGATGATAAGTTGAAGAAATAGAGGTCAGATCATGCATGGCTGATCAGACCATGATAAGAAATTTGGGTTTTATTATAAGTGAAATGGGAAAAGGCTTAAGTGTTTTCAGCAGGTTAATGGTTTGATTATAATTTAAGAAGATCACTGTGGCTGCTAAGTAGGAAATGGATTAAATGGAGCCAAGATGAATGCATGGAGACCAATTAGGAGGTTATTGGCATTAGTCAAGGAAAGTGATGGTGGTAGTTTAAACTGGGACACCATAGATTAGAGTTGAATACATTTTTCTTTCCTTTTCTTTTTTAAATTTCAAATACATATACAATTTTTCCAAGTCTCCAAATATTTTTTGTTAGTTTCTGCTTTATAAAAAAGTGAATCAGCTATACATATACATATATCCCCATATCTGCTCCCTCTTGTGTCTCCCTCCCACACTCCCTATCCCACCCCTCTAGGTGGTCACAAAGCACTGAGCTGATTTCCCTGTTCTATGTGGCTTCTTCCCATTAGCTATCTATTTTATATTTGGTAGTGTATATATGTCCATGCCACTCTCTCACTTCATCCCAGCTTACCATTCCCCCTCCCCGTGTCCTCAAGTCCATTCTCTATGTCTGCATCTTTATTTCTGTCCTGCACCTAGGTTCTTAAGAAACATTTTTTTTTTTAAGATTCCATATGTATGTGTTAGCATACGGTATTTGTTTTTCTCTTTCTGACTTACTTCACTCTGTATGACAGACTCTAGGTCCATCCACCTCATGACAGATAACTCAATTTCGTTTCTTTTTATGGCTAAGAAATATTCCATTGTATATATGTGCCACATCTTCTTTATCCATTCATCTGTCGATGGACAAATAGGTTGCTTCCATGTCCTGGCTATTGTAAATAGAGCTGCAATGAACATTGTGGTACATGGCCCTTTTTGAATTATGGTTTTCTCAGGGTATATGCTCAGTAGTGGGATTGCTGGATCGTATGGTAGTTCTATTTTTAGATTTTTAAGGAACCTCCATACTGTCCTCCATAGTGGCTGTATCAATTTACATTCCCACCAACAGTGTAAGAGGGTTCCCTTTTCTCCACACACTCTCCAGCACATATTGTTTGTAGACATTTTGTTGATGGCCATTCTGACTGGTGTGAGGTGATACATCATCATAGTTTTGATTTACATTTCTCTAATGATTAGTGATGTTGAGCATCCTTTCATTTGTTTGTTGGCAATCTGTATATCTTCTTTGGAGAAATGTCTATTTAGGTCTTCTGCCCATTTTTGGAATGGGCTGTTTGTTTTTCTTCTAATGAGCTGCATGAGCTGTTTGTAAATTTTGGAGAATAATCTTTGTCAGTTCCTTCATCAGGAAATATTTTCTCCCATTCAAAGGATTGTCTTTTCATCTCTTTTTTATGTTTTCCTTTGCTGTGCAAAAGATTTTAACTTTCAGTAGGTCCCATTTGTTTATTATTTTTTAATTTCCATTTCTCTAGAAGGCGGGTCATAAAGGATCTTCCATGATTTATGACACAGAGTGTTCTGCCTATGTTTTCCTCTAAGAGTTTGATAGTGTGTGGCCTTACATTTAGGTATTTAATCCATTTTGAGTTTATTTTTGTGTATGGTGTTAAGGAGTGTTCTAATTTCATCCTTTTACATGTAGCTGTCCAGTTTTCCCAGCACCACTTACTGAAGAGGCTGTCTTTTCTCCATTGTATACTCTTGCCTCCTTTATCAAAGATAAGGTGACCATATGTGCATGGGTTTATCTCTAGGCTTTCTATCCTGTTCCATTGATCTATATTTCTGTTTTTGTGCCAGTACCACATTGTCTTGATTACTGTAGCTTTGTAGTATAGTCTGAAGTCCAGGAGCCTGATTCCTCCAGCTCAGGTTCTCTTTCTCAAGATTGCTTTGGCTATTCAGGGTCTTTTGTGTTTCCATACAAATTGTGAAATTTTTTGTTCTTGTTCTGTGAAAAATTCCACTGGTATTTTGATAGGGATTGCACTGAATCTGTAGATTGCTTTGGGTAGTAGAGTCATTTTCACAATGTTGATTCTTCCAATCCAAGAACATGGTATATCTCTCCATCTATTTGTATCATCTTTAATTTCTTTCAGCAGTGTCTTATACTTTTATGCATACAGATCTTTTGCCTCCTTAAGTAGGTTTTTTCCAAGGTATTTTATTCTTTTTGTTGCAATGGTAAATGGGGGTGTTTCCTTAATTTCTCTTTCAGATTATTCATCATTAGTGTGTAGGAATGCAAGACATTTCTGTGCATTAATTTTGTATCCTGCAGATTTACCAAATTCATTGATTAGCTCTAGTAGTCTTCTGGTGGCATCTTTAGGATTCTCTATGTATAGTATCATGTCATCTGCAAACAGTGACAGCTTTACTTCTTCTTTTCTAATTTGGATTTCTTTTATTTCTTTTTTTTTCTCTGATTGCTGTGGCTAAAACTTCCAAAACTATGTTGAATAATAGTGGTGCGAGTGGACAACCTTGTCTTGTTCCTGATCCTAAAGGAAATTATTTCAGTTTTTCACCACTGAGAACGAGGTTGGCTGCGGGTTTGTCATATATGGTCTTTATTATGTTGAGGTAAGTTCCCTCTATGCCTACTTTCTGGAGGGTTTTTCTCATAAGTGGCTGTTGAAATTGTTGAAAGGTTTTTCTGCATCTATTGAGATGATCATATTGTTTTTCTCTTTCAATTTGTTAACATAGTTTATCACATTGATTCATTGGTGTATATGGAAGAATCCTTGCATTACTGGGAGAAACCCCACTTGATCCTGGTGTATGATCCTTTATTGTGCTGCTGGATTCTTTTTGCTAGTATTTTGTTGAGGATTTTTGCATGTATGTTCATCAGTGATATTGGCTTGTAGTTTTCTTTCTTTGTGACATCTTTGTCTCGTTTTGGTATCAGGGTGATGGTGGCCTCGTAGAATGAGTTTGGGAGTGTTCCTACCTCTGCTATACTTTGGAAGAGTTTGAGAAGGATCGGTGTTAGCTCTTCTCTAAGTATTTGATAGAATTTTCCTGTGAAGCCATCTGGTCCTGGGCTTTGGCTTGTTGGAAGATTTTTAATCACAGTCTCAATTTCAGTGCTTATGATTGGTATGTTATATTTTCTGTTTCTTCCTGGTTCATTCTCGGAAGGTTGTGCTTGTCTAAGAATTTGTCCATATCTTCCAGGTTGTCCAATTTATTGGCATAGAGTTGCTTGTAGTAATCTCTCATGATCGTTTGTATTTCTTCAATGTCAATTGTTACTCCTCCTTTTCCATTTCTAATTCTATTGATTTGAGTCTTCTCCCATTTTTTGTTGATGAGTCTGGCTAATGGTTTATCAATTTTGTTTATCTTCTCAAGGAACCAGCTTTTAATTTTATTGATCTTTGCTGTTGTTTCCTTCATTTCTTTTTTATTTATTTCTGATCTGATTTTATGATTTATTTCCTTCTGCTAACTTTGGTTTTTTGTTGTTGTTGTTGTTCTTCTTCTTCATTTTCTAATTTCCTTAGGTGTTAGTTTAGGTTGTTTATTTGAGATATTTCTTGTTTCTTGAGGGAGGATTGTACTGCTGTAGACTTCCCTCTTAGATCAGCTTTTGCTGAATCTCATAGGTTTTTGGTCATCATGTTTTCTTTGTCATTTGGTTCTAGGTATTTTTTGATTTCCTCTTTGATTTATTCAGTAATATCTTGGTTATTTAGTAGTGTATTGTTTAGCCTCTATGTGTTTGGTTTTTTTTACAGATTTTTTCCTGTAATTGATATCTAGTCTCATAGCGTTGTGGTCAGTAAAGATACTTGATACCATTTTCATTTTCTTAAAATGACAAGGCTTGAGTTGTGACCCAAGATATGATCTATCCTGGAGAATGTTCCATGAGCACTTGAGAAGAAAGTGTATTTTGTTGTTTTTGGATGGAATGTCCTATAAATATCAATTAAGTCCATGTTGTTTAATGTATTATTTAAAGCTTGTGTTTCCTTATTTATTTTCATTTTGCATGATCTGTCCATTGGTGAAAGTGGAGTGTTAAAGTCCCCTACTATGACTGTGTTGCTGTCGATTTCCCCTTTTATGGCTGTTAGTATTTGCCTTATGTATTGAGGTGCTCCTATATTGGGTGCATAAATATTTACAATTGTTATATCTTCCTCTTGGATCAATCCCTTGATCATTATATAGTGTCCTTCTTTGTCTGTTGTAAGTCTTTACTTTAAAGTCTATTTTGTCTGATATGAGAATTTCTACTCCAGCTTTCTTTTGATTTCCATTTACATGGAATGTCTTTTTCCATCCCCTCACTTTTAGTCTGTATCTGTCCCTAGGTCTGAAGTGGGTCTCTTCTAGGCAGCATATGTACAAGTCTTGTTTTTGTATTTGTTCAGCCAGTCTATGTCTTTTAGTGGGAGCATTTAATCCATTTACAATTAAGGTAGTTATTGATATGTATGTTCCTATTACCATTTTCTTAAATGTTTTGTGTTTGTTAGTTCTTTTCCTTCTCTTGTGTTTCTGCCTAGAGAAGTTCCTTTAGCATTTGTTGTAAAGCTGGTTTGGTGGTGCTGAATTCTCTTAGCATTTGCTTGCTTGTAAAGTTTTTAATTTCTCTGTCAAATCTGAATGAAATCCTTGCTGAGTAGAGTAATCTTGGTTGTAGGTTTTTCCTTTTCATCACTTTAAATATGTCCTCCCACTCCCTTCTGGCTTGCAGAGTTTCTGCTGAAAAATCAGCTGTTAACCTTAATGGGATTCCCTTGTATGTTATTTGGTTTTTTTTTTCCTTTACTATTTTTCTTTTTTTTTTTTTGTATTTAATTTTTGATAGTTTCATTAATATGTATCTTGGCATGTTTCTCCTTGGATTTATCCTCTATGGGCCTCTCTGTGCTTTCTGGACTTGATTGACTATTTCCTTTTCATATTAGGGAAGTTTTCAACTATAGTCTCCTCAAATATTTTCTCATTCCCTTTCCTGTTCTCTTCTTCTGGGACTGCTATAATTCGAATATTTGGTGCTTTTAATATTGCCCCTGAGGTCTCTGAGACTGTCCTCAATACTTTCCTTTTTTTTTTTTTTTTTTTTTATTCTGCTCTGTGGTAGTTATTTCCTCTATTTTATCTTCCACGTCACTTATCTGTTCTTCTGCCTCTATTATTTTACTATTTATTCCTTCTAGAGAATTTTTAATTTATTTATGTTGTTCATCATTGTTTGTTTGCTCTTTAGTTCTTTTAAGTCCTTGTTAAACATTTCTTTTATTTACTCCATTCTATTTGCAAGATTTTGGATCATTTTTACTATCATTACTCTGAATTCTTTTTCAGGTAGACTGCTGATTTCCTCTTCATTTATTTGGTCTGGAGAGTTTTTCTCTGCTCCTTCATCTGCTGTGTGTTTCTCTGTCTTCTCATTTTTCTTAACTTACTCTTTTGTGGTCTCCTTTACACAGGCTTCAGGTTCATAGTTCCTGTTGTTTCTGGTGTCGGCCCCCAGGGGCTAAGGGTTGGTTCAGTGTGTTGTGTAGGCTTCCTGGTGGAGGGGACTGGTGCGTATGTTGTGGTGGATGAGGCTGGAGCCTGTCTTTCTGATGGGCAGGACTG
This sequence comes from Balaenoptera acutorostrata, assembly GCF_949987535.1. NCBI lineage: Eukaryota > Metazoa > Chordata > Mammalia > Artiodactyla > Balaenopteridae > Balaenoptera > Balaenoptera acutorostrata. The sequence goes on from NC_080076.1 coordinate 38,356,125, forward strand.
TGTCCGGTGGTGTGTTTTGGTGTGTCTGTGACCTCATTATTATTTTAAGCATCCTCTCTGCTAATGGGTGGGGTTGTGTTCCTGTCTTGCTAGTTGTTTGGCATAGGGTGTCCAGCAGTGTAGCTTGCTGGTCATTGATTGGAGCTGGGTCTTAGGGTTGAGGTTGAGATCTCTGGGAGAGTTTTCACCATTTGATATTGCGTGGAGCCGGGAGGTCTCTGGTGGACCAATGTCCTGAACTTGGCTCTCCCACCTCTGAGGCACAGGTCTGACACCCAGCCAGAGCACCAAGACCATGTCAGCCAAATGGCTCAGAAGAAAAGGGAGAAATAAATAAATAAAATAAAATAAAATAAAAAGTTATTAAAATAACGAATTTCTTTAATTATTAAAAATAAAATTAAAAAATTTAAAACAATAAAAGAACAAAAGAAAGCAAGAAAGCAAGAAAGAAAGGAAACAAGAAAGCAAGCAAGCAAGCAAGCAAGAAAGAAAGAAAGAAAGAAGAGAGCAATCAAGCCAAAAAACAAATACACCAATGATAACAAGTGCTAAAAATTATATTAAAAAAAAAAAAAGTGCAGACAGAACCCTAGGACAAATGGTAAAAGCAAAGCTATACAGACACAGTCACACAAAGAAGCATACACATACACACTCGCAAAAAGTAAAAAAATACATGTTAAGAAAAAAGCAAGAGAGCAACCAAATCAATAAACAAATCTACCAATGATAATAAGCTCTAAATACTAGAATAAAATTAACATAAAACCAGAAACAAATTAGATGCAGAAAGCAAACCCCATGTCTACAGTTGCTTCCAAGGTCCACCACCTCAATTTTGGGATGATCCGTTGTGTATTCAGGTATTCCAGATATGCAGTGTACATCACGTTGATCGTGGAGATTTAATCTGCTCCTCCTGAGGCTGCTGGGAGAAATTTCCCTTTCTCTTCTTTGTTCGCACAGCTCCTGGGATTCAGCTTTGGATTTGGCCCTGCCTCTGCGTGTAGGTGACCTGAGGGTGTCTGTTCCCACCCAGACAGGACAGGGTTAAAGTAGCAACTGATTAGGGGGCTCTGGCTCCCTCAGGCTGTGGGAGGTAGGGGTACAGAATGTGGAGCAAGCCTGTGGTGTCAGAGGCCATCATGACATTGCACTGGCCTGAGATGTGCTGGGTGTTCTCCCAACAAAGTTGTCCCTGGATCATGGGGCACTGGCAGTGGCAGGCTGCACAGGCTCCCAGGAGGGGAGGTGTTGATAGTGACCTGTGCTTGCACACAGGCTTCTTGGTGGCTGCATCAGCAGCCTTAGCATTTCATGCCCGTCCCTGTTGTCCATGCTGATAGCCGTGGCTCATGCCTGTCTCTAGAGTTCGTTTACACAGTGCTCTGAATCCCCTCTCCTTGCGCATCCCGAAACAATGGTCTCTTGTCTCTTAGGCAGTTCCAGACTTTCTCCCAGACTCCCTCCCGGCTAGCTGTGGCTCACTAACCCCCTTCAGGCTGTGTTCACGCAGCCAACCTCAGTCCTCTCCCAGTGATCTGACCTCTGAAACTGGAGCCTCAGCTCCCAGCCCCCACCCACCCTGGCAGGTGAGCAGACAAACCTCTCAGGCTGGTGGGAGCTGGTCAACACTGATCCTCTGTGCGGGACTCTCTCTGCTTAGCCCTCTGCATCCCTATTGCTGTGCTCTCCTCCGTGGCTCTGAAGCTTCCCCTTCGCCCACCCTCCATCTCCACCAGTGAAGGGGCTTCCTAGTGTGTGGAAACTTTTCCTCCTTCACAGTTCCCTCTCAGAGGTGCAGGTCCTGTCCCTTTTCTTTTGCCTCTGTTTTTTCTTTTTTTTTTTGCCCTACCCAGGTATGTGGGGATTTTTTTGCCTTTTGGGAAGTCTGAGGACTTCTGCCAGCATTCAGTATGTGTTCTCTAGGAGTTGTTCCACATGTTGATGTATTTTTTGATGTATTTGTGGGGAGGAAGGTGATCTCCACATCTTACTCTCCACCATCTTGAAGATCTCTCCTAAGTTTTTCAAATAATAATCATAAGATAGGAAGACATGTGCTATAGAAATTGTTCATATGTAGTATAATGAGAGACTAGAGAACACCAAGTTTATATTTGATTTACACAGAAAGATGGACAACACAGAAGATAATTCAAGAAAATAAGGTGTTCGAGCTTCATCTTGTGGAATTGAGGACTGGGAAGAACATTCAAATAGAAGGAATGGTATATGATGAATTTCAGAAGAAAGAAATGGTCCAGCATTTGAAACCATGAAATTATTCCACATGTGGAACAAGAGTGGAACATGTGGAACAAGAGTGTGACTTCATTGCTGGGTGTGAGTGACAGCGTGTTGAACAGAGTGGCATCATGACAGGATTGTGCTTTGGGAACAATGGAGGAGGGGGAGTGCAGCTGAAGTAAATTCCATGGAGGAGAAGAGCATCTGTGTGTTGACTGTGGGGGGGAGTGTGATGGTTCTGAGGCAGGAATACTGAGAACCTTATCCCAAGAATGGAAAGAGGGAGCATGTGGTTAGAAGATTTGCAAAACAAAATGATTTAATTGCTTTCTGATTTTTTTGTGTCTTTTTAAATACTTAGTCATGGGGCAGAAACTTCTTTTCAGACTCTAAAGGTTCAAAGGACCAGTTGAATATAATTTGGGGAGTATCGTATTTTAATTGATTTTATACTTCAGCCACATAATTTTCCACAACATAACAACCTAAAAAACTAGAGCTGTTAAATTAGTACCCATCATAAGAAATTATTTTTAATTTTCACTACTAAATTCCTGTATGTAATTAATATACTTGGGTCCAGAGAACTTCTTCACCTACATACATATCCTATTTTTTTCTGTCAGTGTCTCATTGTCAAAAGCTATTTCTGCATTCCCAGTCCTATTGATAAGATTATGATTTGAGAAAATAAAAAATAAAAAGTAGTTTATTGTCTTTTTATAAGTATTTGATGCCAATATCGCTATCTATATTTAGCCAGAAATCTATTAAAAAATATAGTAGTAAAAAGTCATTGAAGATCTACTAGGTACAGTGCTAGGTACTAGATGTGTGCTAGGTACATTATTTAAATTATATCTACTTTTTATAAAAACTACATAAAGGAAATACTTTAAAACCCTCTTTCCGACTAAGGAAACTGATGTTCTGTAAAGTTAAGCATCCAAGGACCACACAAATAAGTGATAGGGTTTGCATTTGCCCCAAGGTTTTCCTGATTCTGAAGCCTGTGCACTTTCCTTTCCATCAAAATGCCTTAAGTGATCTAGAACAGTGTTTCTTAAATATTTTGGTATCTAGATACCTTTTACATTCTTAAAAAAATATTGAGGACCCTAAAGAGCTTCTGTTAATATTGGTTACATCTATTGATACTTACTGTAATAAAAATTAAGACTAAGAAATTTTTAAAATTTTTATTTATTCATTTAAAAATAACAAGCCATTATATAACATAAGTACCTTGTTTTGTGTAGAGAGTAAGTGTGTTTTATAAAACAAGAAAAATTTAATGATAAGAATGGCATTGTTTTACATTTTTGTAAGTATATTTACTCTCTGTCTATAGAAGATGCCTGGGTTCCCCTGTCTACTTCTATATTCGGGATGTAGGATATGTCTCTCTGATGAGGTATATGAACAAAAGCCAGCCTCACTTCAAATATGTGTGAAGGTAAATAAATATGAATTAGATAAGGAAGGACTGTTTTAATAGCCTTTTCTTTACAGTTGTGGATTTTTTTTGATAGTATACCAAAACTCAACAAATTGTTTCTCATAGGTTGGTTGCAATGTGAATTATGAAACCATACCAATAAGCTTTGCACACTGTTACACTAAATTCTTTTATATATCTTGTTTTTTTGAATGACTCTTTCGTTTGTGCTTAATTTTATAACATTGTGCTTTAGTCATTTGGAAAATATCAATTGATTGAGCTTTGCAGATTTTTCAAATGTTGATAAATTCATTGATTAATGTCACCATCCATCTTATCAGAAAATTAAGTATTGGGAAGATGTTCATCTTAAGGGAGCAGATACAAGTTTTTCAAAATTTTAATTTTTGCTTGAAAGCTCAACTTTGAGCAATGGAAAAACTGCTGTCAATTGACTGCCTTGAAATGACAGGCTCACATAGTTCATTTTCAAGAAAATGTCTACTCAATACCCAAGTCTGAATATCCAGTTGTTTTTCAATGTCTTTCAAAAATGACATTCCATTCATTTTAAAGTGACTAGTTCAGTTTACAACTAAAGCAATAGCACACATGTGACTTTGCATGAGACAATTATAGTGCTTGGTATGTAGAAGTGCTTTGTCCACACTTTGTATTTTCACACACAGAATAGTAAAAAGCTATATATGCAAGAGTTGAGATTTAATAAAATTAGTACTTTAACTACTTATTTAAGGGCACTTTTAAATAAAATGTCTTTTGCTTTTCCTAAAAGTATGTGGCAGTGAATATACAATGACTTCTACAGGATAAAGCTGCTGCATTTATTCATACTAAGGCATGGCCAGTTCCACTCTCTATTGTTTTTGCACCATTGGTGCCATTGTCAACACAGTGAAAAAGGTAAATATCATCTTTAAAATTACTACAAGAGTAGTTTTGATTCTGCACTCCCCCTGGAGAGGGTCTTGGGTACCCCCAGGTGTTCACAGACTCAACTTTGAGAACCCCTGATCTAGAAGATCAGTGTTAAGTCAGCTGTGCAGAATGTATAAATATCTGCACTGTGCATATTGTTGTACCTTCCATTTCAGCATTATATAAATGTCTCTTTTTTTTTTTAAACATCTTTAATGGAGTATAATTGCTTTACAATGGTGTGTTAGTTTCTGCTTTATAACAAAGTGAATCAGTTATACATATACATATGTACCCATATCTCTTCCCTCTTGCATCCAGCTCCCTCTCACCCTCCCTATCCCACCCCTCTAGGTGGTCACAAAGCACTGAGCTGATCTCCCTGTGCTATGCGGCTGCTTCCCACTAGCTATCTATTTTACATTTGGTAGTGTATATATGTCCATGACACTCTCTCACCCTGTCACATCTCACCCCTCCCCCTCCCCATATCCTCAAGTCCATTCTCTAGTAGGTCTGACACAGACCTACTATAAATGTCTCTTGAACTTGACTTTCATTTCTGATGGACTGTGAAATTACGTAAAACAAATTCACAGAGTACGGAGACATAAATGCTGCCCTAGCTGAGGTCTTTTAACAATACAAAAACTTCAGAGCTAGTTTTTCCTCTAAAACCACTTTTTCATTTCTATTAAAAAGGCACAAGCTTTTACCCACAAGCCCTTTCCCCCTGAAGTCCTTCCATGCTTGCCCAGATGTCATAAATAATTTATATTTCTAACTACTGAAAAAATATTTTTCAAAACAACTGCTTAGAAAGTGCTTGAGTAAATTTTTCTGATGACTGGTTTAACAATGTTTTGTTTTTATTTTTCTCTAAAATTTTTGACAAACAGAACCAGCATTAAAATGATCAGAACAAAAAGGCCGATATATATGGTACAATAGATAGCTATAGCCTTTCTGTTGGCAGAGAAGGCAGTTTACATGATTATGTGGACAATAAGAACCAGCGTCCATAGTCTCCAAAACTATTGTCAGAAGAGAAAAAAAAAAAAAAAGTAATGGGGGGCTTCCCTGGTGGCGCAGTGGTTGAGAATCTGCCTGCCAATGCAGGGGACACGGGTTCGAGCCCTGGTCTGGGAGGATCCCACATGCTGCGGAGCAACTAGGCCCGTGAGCCACAATTACTCAGCCTGTGCGTCTGGAGCCCGTGCTCCGCAACAAGAGAGGCCGCGATAGTGAGAGGCCCACGCACCGCGATGAAGAGTGGTTCCCGCTTGCCGCAACTGGAGAAAGCCCTCGCACAGAAACTAAGACTCAACACAGCCAAAAAAAAAAAAAAAAAAAAAAAAAAAGTAATGGGAACCTCTGTTTGCCTGTCATAACACAGGACCTTACATTCCCAAAAGAACTATAATTCTGTGGTTAACCAAAATTTGCTTATTTTTCTTATTCTCTATGCATCCCAACTCAAAACTAGTCTAAGGTATTTGAGATTCATTCACCCTAAATTCTTCTTTTCCCCCTTATCTCATAAATACAAGGAATAAACAGGGAGTATTTCATGTCCTTCTTACACACCTCTCCTCTCCATCCTTTTGTTTCTTTCTTGATTCCAATCTGCAAACCAGCTCCAAAGAGTGTGCTCCCTCTTAAAAATAACCAGACCAACTTCTTGCCATTCTCCTGGCTTCACACTCCACATCATCCTCTTCCTTTCTCTTCTTTTTCCTCTCTATCTCTCACTCCCTCTCTTCTCATTCCATTTCTCTTTATTTATTCCTAAATTATTATTAAGCACTCCTCTTTCCATTGTAAAATTAAAGCTTGTCTCTTTATCATGAAAAATAAAGTTCTCTGAAATTCTTCCCTAGGATAGCAGAAGAAACACAAAGGACTAATACCTCTGGGATTAGTTTTGTATCAGAGGTGAGTTGAAATACTAATTATTTTTATTGGTTTAAGGAAACAGTATAATCCAGGAGTTCATGCAATGTATAGGAAGCTGCTTCATCTTCATACATAGAGTCAACATTTACTTTTCTGCACAATTTTCATACTAACATGGAAGAATAAATAGTATTTAATACTATTAATAGTATTTAATACTATTAAAATATGATTATTACAATAATACTATCATTTATTTTAATAGTATTTTTTAACATCTTTATTGGAGTACAATTGCTTTACAAAGGTGTGTTAGTTTCTGTTGTATAACAAAATGAAACAGCTATACTATACATATATCCCCATATCCCCTCCCTCTTGCGTCTCCCTCCCACCCTCCCTATCGCACCCTTCTAGGTGGTCACAAAGCACCAAGCTGATCTCCCTGTGCTATGCTGCTGCTTCCCACTAGCTATCTATCTTACATTTGGTAGTGTATATATGTCCATGCCACTCTCTCACTTTATCCCAGCTTACCCTTCCCCATTCCGATGTGCTCAAGTCCATTCTCTATATCTGCATCTTTATTCCTGTCTTGCCCCTAGGTTCTTCAGAACCATTTTGGTTTTATAGATTCCATATATATGTGTTAGCATATGGTATTTGTTTTTCTCTTTCTGACTTACTTCGCTCTGTATGACAGGCTCTAGGTCCATCCACCTCACTACAAATAACTCACTCTTGTTTCTTTTTATGGCTGAGTAATATTCCAATGTATATATGTGCAACATCTTCTTTATCCATTCATCTGTCGATGGTCACTTAGGTGGCTTCCATGTCCTGGCTATTGTAAATAGTGCCACAATGAGCATTGTGGTACATGACTCTTTTTAAATTATGGTTTTCTCAGGGTATATGCCCAGTAGTGGGATTGCTGGGTCATATGGTAGTTCTATTTTTAGTTTTTTAAGGAACCTCCAGACTGTTCTCCCTAGTGGCTGTATCAATTTACATTCCCACCAGCAGTGCAAAGGGTTCCCTTTCCTCCACACCCTCTCCAGCATTTATTTTTTGTAGATTTTTTGATGATGGCCATTCTGACTGGTGTGAGGTGATACCTCATTGTAGTTTTGATTTGCATTTCTCTGATGATTAGTGATGTTGAGCATCCTTTCATCTGTTTGTTAGCAATCTGTATATCTTCTTTGGAGAAATGTCTATTTAGGTCTTCTGCCCATTTTTTGATTGGGTTATTTGTTTTTCTGATATTGAGCTGCATGTGCTGCTTGTATATCTTGGAGATTAATCCTTTGTCAGTTGCTTCATTTGCAAATATTTTCTCCCATTTGGAGTGTTGTCTTTTCATCTTGTTCATGGTTTCCTTTGCTGTGCAAAAGCTTTTAAGTTTCATTAGGTCCCATTTGTTTATTTTTGTTTTTATTTCCATTACTCTAGGGGGTGGATCAAAAACGATTTTGCTGTGATTTATGTCAGAGTGTTCTTCCTATGTTTTCCTCTAAGAGTTTTATAGTGCCTGGCCTTACATTTAGGTCTTTAATCCATTTTGAGTTTATTTTTGTGTATGGTGTTAGGGAGTGTTCTAATTTCATTCTTTTACTTGTAGTTGTCCAGTTTTCCCAGCACCACTTATTGAAGAGGATGTCTTTTCTCCATTGTATATTCTTGCCTCCTTGATCAAAGGTAAGGTGGCCATATGTGCATAGGTTTATCTCTGGGCTTTCTGTCCTGTCCCACTGATCTATATTTCTGTTTTTGTGCCAGTATCATACTGTCTCGATTATGATTATTGTAGCTTTGTAGTATAGTCTGAAATCAGGGAGCTTAATTCCTCCAACTCCATTTTTTCTTTCTTAAGATTGCTTTGGCTATTCGGGTTCTTTTGTGCTTCCATACAAACTGTGCAATTTTTTGTTCTAGTTCTGTGAAAAATGCTATTGGTAGTTTGATAGGGATGCATTGAATCTGTAGATTGCTTTGGGTAGTATAATCATTTTCACAATGTTGATTTTTCCAATCCAAGATATAAACACTGTTGCATTCAGTATATGAGTCTGTATCAGTCAAAGTATCCATTAGGGTAAACATCCCAATTCATACATATGTGTGTGTGTATGTATATGTATATACATATATACATATGTATGTATATAATATTATATGTAGTCTTGGATATATTTATATATGCTAATATTTCACATGGACTTTCTGTTTTTCACTTTTTCGTCAAATATTTCTATATATGAAAAACTTTTTAATACATATTCACATATCACAGCTGTTATAAATCCTCTCCCAAACCCTACCCTGGGAAGATCAGTTATCATCTGTGATGAATTAATTATAAATTAAACATTTATACCTTTTCAAGTTGTATGTCTTTATCGACATACAAAAATATATGCTATTTGTATAACTATGTTGGACAAAGCATTTTGGAGGAAATAAAACTTTGGCATATGTCTCTAAGGATATGAATAATTGCATATACATTTTATAAACACAATAAAAATATAAAATTTGTGTATACATAAAAACAAACAATACTTTTTACTTGCCTCTAAAATAGTAATTACTAATTTTACACATCAGTTTTTATGATATATAAACCCTGATTGTAAGTTCCTTGATGTGAAGTAAAATGGTTTATTTCTATAGCCCCAGTTCCTAGAATAGTTTCCCAAACTAAGTAGGTATCAAAAATGTGTATTGCATGAAGTCACTGACTTTACTTTGCAAATCAAACATCTGTCTCTCATTCTTCTAGAAAAAACATTTAATTCTCAAAACCTGAAATTTGGTGCTAAGTCTGTCACCCAGAGTATTTCTGTATAGTGGTATGTACACCCAGTTCTCTTTATGGTATTCATCTATTTTTTTTTTTTATCAAGTTCAGTTTAGTTTTTATATATTGATCTATGAGTAAATATAAAAGGAAAATTTAATTTATTTCTCTGAATCTAGATGACTTGACCCTACATGTCCAGATGAATATGTCTCCTGTCCTCGATGGAATTTGGCGATATATAATGTCTTCTTGGCCCCATGACCTGCCTGAACATTTAACACTGTTCACTTTCCCGTTGCATGGTTATTCTCTCTACCTCCATATATTTCTTATATGTTCTTTCACAAGCACCTCTCCCTTTCCCGAACCCTTAAATATTGGTCACACCAAATACTCTAGTTGTTCTTCTCATATCCTCCCATAAATCCATTGATTCTCTGTAAACCAGTTATTCCAAGGCCTGAAGCTTTGTATTACAGAAGCTCCTTCAACAACACCTGTTTCCATTTCATTAGATGGAAATATGTCAAATTGCCACCATTGTCTGTAAGGGAACTGGGAAATGTAATATTGTTAGCTGTGTATACTTGCTAACCCCAACAGATTTGGAAATATCTTAAAAAGAAAAGAGAGAATGGATACTAGGTGAACAACAATAGTCACCATCTTTATCATGCAAAGCAAACCCTCTTCTTCTTCATGAGTACCCTCGATAGCTCCCTATTGCCAACCCCATCAAATTCTGCTTCTGTGCCTTATGGTTTAAACCACTTCATAAAATGGCTGCATCTAAAACACAAGACCTTATTTATCACTATTCCCAGCATATTATAAACTCTGTGCTTACAGGTTTATTCAGGGCCCATATGTTGCCAGAAAACTGGAATTGCCTCTTTGTAGGTGTCCATCCAAATGACTCAACCAAGCCAAAGAGTGGAAGAAGAAAGGATTTTAATACTTGCAACAAGTAAGGAGAATGCTGGGAATATCTCCCAAAGCAGTGTCTCTCTAAATATCAGGATTGGGAAGTTTAAGTTAAGGGTATGTGCATATATATGAAGAGGGGTCTTCCAGGTAGAGGTGGAGTCCTAGGTGCACTTGCATGATGGACAGGAGATTTCATCATATAATTGGGACAAAGGTCATTCTAGGTTAACAGAGTTCAGGCTCTATTTGATTGAAGTCCCGAGCTCCAGCAAGGGCCAGTATCATCAATTCTCAGGCTTCAATCTGGTGGTTGGGTGCTCAAGGGGTTGAGATCCTGTAAAACAGCTCAAGAATGTGCACCAGGGTAGTATTTACCTTTGAAAGAGATCTGGGGGTCTTTATGACTGATTATCTGCAATATGGTTAAGTTATTTTCCTGGTCTGGTAATAGTCGTTTGTTCTTACATTCTTTTGTTCCCTTAAAATCATTATCTACTGAGACCTGAACTTCTGCAGGGCTAAGCATTGCCATCAGGCTTAGATCATAGAATAGCATAGGGCCTAAAATGAGTTCTCTTATGTCCAGAAGGCTGTCTTGTTCTTCTTTCTCCTGGGATCCCTGACCCTCTCTGCCTACACATATACTCCTTTTTTTGCTCTTGATATCTTTTTGGCTTTTAGAATATCTTCTTTCTTCATCTTTACTTCTTCAGTCTTACTCAGGATCCAGCTAAGGTCTCATCACTTAAAGGAAGATTTCACGTCTGAATTGATGTTTCTCTTAGGAGGTTTATTAGATGTAGACACTTTTTTCCTATTTCATGTCTTTTATTTTTACTTCAACAACTAGGAAGCTGCTAAGGGCAATGCCAATGTTTTATACTTCTTTGTGTCTGCTGTAATGCCAGTGAAGTTTTGAGAACAACATAGTTGGTGCTTAAGAAATCTTTTATGGTTGCTATACTGAAGAAATAAAATGTGAACCTAGTGTACTTTTTTTAATGTTACAGATACAATTTATGAGATTTTTTTCAGTATTTGGATATAACAGTTTTCAGGGTTTTAATTTTTTTTCATAAATGCTGGGACTGAGTTTCTGATATGCAGAAACTCATGGAAACTCAACAGTAATAAGGTTTGAGTAGGAAGATTTACATAATACTAAATATCATTGTGAATTTTCTTTATTTGCTCTGGATTTTCTAGGATAGATATAGCTTGAAAATGCCCTAACAACAGTCCTTATGATAACAATAAAACACTCATTGAGAAACTAATAGAGCATTGCTTTTTTGTATAGAAAATAAAAAGTAATGGGGGAATGGACATCTTTTTTTACTTATACCTTTACTTATATCTTTATAATCTGAGAAGTAGTTTTAATTCAACATGATTTAGTGAATAGACCTTGAAAACCCTAACAGTATCTCAATTCTTTTCCTACTTGAGAGAGAAAAGACTCGGTAAGTGATATTAAGAACATTTATACTATGGTTGGGAGATAAGATGAAAAGTAAAAAATAATCAAAGAATGATTATGGAATGTCAACATATTTATCATGTTAGTAGCATTTTGGAAGTTTATAATAGACACCTAATGTAGTTGAGAATACTTAGAACCAATTAATCCACCACAGGGCCTGGTACATATTAAGTGTACAATCTGTAATTTTTTAACAAATATATGAAAAGTAGTTTTAATTTTCTTTGTCTTTTTTGTTAAGCATTTCCAATGTTATTTTGTGATCAGAAAATTTGGTCTGATATTAAACTCTGGTAAACTTTTAGGCTTCTTGTACGTCTTTTGTGTTAAATTCTTACATACATTATATATGTTTTAAACAAATGTGTATTTTTAATTTGCTGAATGCTTCATCTTATGTGAAAGTTGTCAGATTTTTAATCTGTCTTGATCAAATCATCTATATTCCTATCATTTTTGTAAAGTTATATTGAGTTATAATTAAAACACAGTAAAATTCATATCATGTGTGCAATTTGATGTCTTGACATGTATACACCATACCACAATCAGGATAATGAATATATCTGTTATCCCTAAACATTTCCTTATATTACTAAGTAATCCATCCTTGCCTTTCCCTTCTAGGAAACCACTAACCTACCTTCTGTCACTATTGAAAAAATGACGTTTCTGAGACTATTATATAAGTAAAGTCATACTATACATACTCTTTTTTAGTCTGGCTTCTTTTGATCAACAGAATTATTTTGAGATTCATCTATGCTGTTGAGTATATCAATAGTTCATTCCTTTTTATTACTGATTAATATCCCACAGTTTGCTTATCCATTCGCCTGTTGATGGGCATTTGTTTTTTTCTAGATTTTTCATTATTAAAATAAAGCTACTATGAACATTAATGTGCACGTCTGGAATAAATGTATACTTTTATTTCTCGGGTAAATATATAGCAGTGGAGTGGCAGGACCATATAGAATGTGTATGTGCAACTTTTTAAGAAATTGCCAAACAGTTTTTCAATGTGATTGCATCATTTTACATCCCCCCACAATAGTGTAAAAGAGCCCCAGTTGTACACGTATTTGTCCATTGATGTTATTGCCACTTTTTACAATGTTAGCCATTCTATGGGTGAATAGCATAGTTCACTGTGGTTTTAATTTGTATTTCCCTAATGACTAATGATGTTATCTTCTCATGCACTTATTTGCAATGTGTATATCTTATTTAGTAAACATTTTCCTATTTTTATCAGGCTTTTGTTTCCTTATTGACTTTGACAGTTCTTTATGTATTATTTATACAAGTATTATAAAGATATATAGTTTGCAAATATCTTTTTCAGACTCTGGATTGCTTTATTTTTTATTCTTTTAGTGAATATCAAAGGGCATAATTTAATTTAGATGAAGTGAGTTTATCAATCTTTTTGCTTTATGATATATTCAGAGCACTTTTGCCTAAATCAGGTTTACAAAAGTTTTCTATATGTTTTCTTCCAGATGTTTAAATCATCTATTTAGTGCTAGGATCTAATTTAAATTAATTTTTATATATGGTTGAGGTATGGATTGAAGTTCAATGTGTCCATCCACAGAAGAATGGATAAATACACACACATACACACACACACATACACATACATACACAATGGAATAATACTCAGCAATAAAAAAGAATAAATTTTGCCATTTGCAGCAGCATGGATAGACTTGTAGGGCATTATGATGAGTGAATAAGTCAGGCAGGGAAAGACAAATACTGTATGATATCACTTATATGTGGAATCTCAAAAATACAACAAACTAGTTAATATAACAAAAAAGAAGCAGACTTATAGAGGACAAACTATTGGTAGCCAGTCAGGGGGGTTAGGGATTGGGTCAATGTAGGGGTAGTAAGAGGTACAAACTATTAGGTATAAAATATGCTACAAAGATATATTGTACAACATGGGACATATAGCCAATATTTTATAATAACTATAAATGCAGTATAACCTTTAAAAATTGTGACTCACTATATTGTACACCTGTAACTTACATAATATATATATATATATTTTTTAAACTAGATATATCAAATGATCCAGCAATTCCAGTTCGGGATATTTATCTGAAGAAAATGAAAGCACTAATTCGAAAAGTTCTTTCAGGTCCCCTGAAATTGTCCCACAGTACAGTGATGCTCTGTTCAACTTTCAAACTTTCTTTTCTCACTGTGTTTCATTTTGTCTTCAAATTCCAATTCACTAATCTTTTCTTTGCCATGTCTACTCCACTGTTAATCATATCCAGTGTATTTCTCATTTCACACATTATAAATAAAATCTCTACAAGTTTAGTTTGAGTCTTCTATTAAATGTCTTAACTTGCTCCAATTAACTTTCTGCATGTATGGGATATAGTTGTAATGTCCTTGTCTATCAGTTCTAATATCTATAACAGTTCTGGGTTGGTGTTGACTGGTAAATTTTGTCCTTGCTACATGATATATTTTCCTGCTTCTTTGCATATTTGGTAAGTTCTGAGTGGACGTAAGACATCATGAATTTTAGCTTATAGATGCTAGATTCCGTACCTATTACTCTGTTGAGCTTTGGTTTGGGACACATGTAAGTTATCTGAAAATAGGTTGTTTTTTTTGGTCTTGCTTTTAATATTTGTTAGGTTGGATCAGAGTAGTACTTAGTCTAGGGCTAATTATTTTTCACTACTTATGAAAACCCTTTCTGTGTACTCTATTCCTTGTCATGTGAAACAACAGTCTGGCTGTTGCAGGCAAGTACCATTCCTGGCTCTATGTGAGTTCTGGGAAATCTATCCCTACACCTGGCTGGAGTAAGTGAACAATGGGGGAAGCATTAGAAAGTGAGTTCAGAAATTTAATGAAGGGCAAGTTTAGGTAATACTTTGTGGGTCATATATGAAATTCAGATTTTATTTTAAGAGAAATAGGGAGATTAATACTATGGTGATAATCATTTTGCAATTTATAAATATCAAATCAACATTGCATAACTTAAACTTACACAGTACTGTGTGTCGATTATATCTCAGTAAAGCTGAAAAAATACAGCGAGCTATTTAAAAGCTTTAAACAAAGAAGTACATTATTTGCCTTTCTTGTTTTACTGAACTACTCTGAATGCTACGTTGTGAACAGTATGTAGATGGCAAGATGAAAGTAAGGAACCAATTATAGGGCTTTCAGCAGATGGCATTACATGTGGTAAAAAAGTTTGAAACTGCTTACCCAACAAAAGTTCTTCAAAAAACAAGGGTAATTTGGGACTACTCTGGCAGTCCAGTGGTTAAGACTCCACACTTTTCATTGCAGGGGGCACAGGTTCGGTCATGATTCCTGGTCGGGGATCTAAGATCCCGCATCCTGCACGGGGTGTTCAAAAAAAAAAGAGAGAGAGAGAGAGATAATTTGCACCTGTAGAATACAAGTTTTTGTTAATTCAGAAAACTCGGAGGAAGCTTCAATGATGTGTTCATACAAAAGAAGTAAACATCAATCTCGGCCTTCAAAAAGATTTAGGATTTATTGGGGAAGATGCTGGGTTGAGTAGGAAGAGATGTTATCTGGACAATGAAATCATTCAGTAGGTGACTTTTGGGATGAGCACTAAACACTCCTGATATTTCTAGAGGTGTAAATGTGATGAGAAGAGGGCATTGTCTGTAGAAAGCATAGCAAGAACAAGACCATGGACACCAAAAATTTCATGGTATGTTCAGAGGACATTAGGTAAATGAATTCTACTATAACATTGGATGCATCAAAGTAGAAGTAAAAACATAGAAAATGGAACCTGGTGCCACACTGGGGATGGCATTCAAGACTAAGCTAAGTTACTTAAACTTTATTCTATAAGCAGTGGAGAATTAAAACAGATTTTTAAATAAAAGGGAGAGTGGGATCAGTGTAGGACATGATTTGAGCAGTACTTCAGGAAGAAATTTCCAACCTACCAAGTTCAAGATGACAGAGAATTGGGATGATATTGGCACAGAGAGCAAGGGAATGGAAAGGCTGAAAAAGTTCACACATGAAAGAGTTCATTGTAATATATTATGGGAAATGTAATGAGGGCATGAACCAGAATGGGTGGTGGTGTGAAATGAAAAGATAAAATAATTTATTATGAATTTACTACATGCCAGTCTCAATGATAAGTGCTTTCCATGTATTTTCTTATTTATTCCTCTCAATATCCTTTTGATATAGTCATTATTTTTCTGAAAATTAGAAATGAGGTTATAAAGGTTAAGTGACTTGCTTAAAGCTCCAAAGCTGAAACATGCCAAACTAGGGCTTGAACCAGACCGTCTTCCATATCCATGCAAAACCTTTTTGTTTAACCACCTTTCAAGAAACAGAATCTATTAGAAGTGTTATCATGAGAAAGGGATATAGAAAGACTAGAAAAAGGAGACAAAGGGACTAGAAAAAAAGTGTTAAACTTAATCTAGCATTTGACCATGGGGAGTGCATTTGTTTAGAAGATAAGAGAAGGGAAGGAGATATTGGAAAGGTAGGAGAAAGGGGCCGTAATGCTGAGAGGCAAGGAAGATGAGAAAATAATGCTAACACTGATTGTTAAGGAGTTATTTCTCTTCTTGAAAAGACAAACTATGTATTTCTAAGTTAGGTGGGGGAAGGAGTCAGACAAAAAAGATCTGATAGATAAGAAAGATGATGCCAGAGACTTCACTTCTCATTCACCAAGTTAGGTCATAAAAAGTTAGGAAGATTAAAAGAGGCAAAATGAATGAGAATTGGGTCAAAAAGAGGTTTTGTGGGGTTTTTTTTGCTACTATTAAGAGATTAGTGAATAGATATTTATGAATACATGGAAATTATTGATGAGAACAAAAAAAACAAATATCATAAAATGGTATGGAATTTTTTGATAGAACAGATAAGGTATTAGTAAAATTATATCAGTGATATGAGTGAGTTAGTTACCATTGGTGAAAAGAGAAGTGGCATGGCTTCATATGAATTACATGGAAAGGAGTCAGAAAGGTGAAAAAAATATAGAATATAATTTAAAGCTTCAGAACATGACTTAAGAAGCAGACAAGGTCACTAGAAGAGGGAAAGAGCACTGTCTCTTCATAAGAAGAGCATATTGAAAAAACTTCTACTTAAATTTATGGTAGACAATATTCCTTCAGTTTCATAAGCCATCCAATCCAAGATGTTGCATCTTTGAGGGACTCTACAAATAATTATAGAGGTTGCCACAGTTTTTGCTGTTTTGTTTTCCCTCAACTTCTCAGAATTCATGAACTCTCCAAAACATTGCTGCCATCCTTCCTATCACCTCATGGGATAGGACCTGGCAGCCACGTGGCCTCTGATAGACATTCTTCCATTACAGTTTAGAAGACATTGTTCCTTGACTTGTGGTTTCTTCCACTATTGACTTTTTCTTTCTTTTTTTTAAAACAGAATTGAAATGTTCAAAATTCCCACCAGGCCATGAAGAATTCTATTTTTCAGCCAAACTCTCTTTTTTTTTCCAGGCAGAACACATAAAATTTAATTTCCTGACCTCTTTTGCTGATGTATAGCAGTCATTTTTCCACAACATTAGACTAGGTAATCTATTCTTAGGGGAACCTCGTCAAGCCTGACTGATATTCTGCATTTTTCTTTCTTTTCCCTATTTTATATATATATATATTTTTGCTCTTTCTCCCCCTTCATATTTTCTACTGTGGAAATATGATAATAATAATAAAATATCTAGGGAGAGACAGAATGTATTTACCAATCCATGATGCTAAGATGAAGCAAGAGGTAGAAAGGTCATATTTTCCATTCCTGAAAATAAAGTGAAATAATAAATTTGCAGGTTGAGAAAAATCCACGAACTCAGCTAGAAATATCCCATTTGTAGACTGTTTTGATACTGATTTCATATTGGAAGATGAATTTTAGTGTCAATGAAAAGTGCTGGTACAATGACAGCTGTGGAGACCAATATAGTCTATTAATGCAAAGAAGGAGCAAAAATACCATTAGATTTTCTGCTACTCTGTCAGAATTAGTCACCACACTTGTTCTCAGGGGACTGTCAGCATGCCACCTTGTTTCCTTGACAAGGCTGAGTGCAGGGCCAAGCTCAGAGTGGTCACACTCTTGATTGTCATGATAATGTTAGGCTCTTCCTATTTTTCCTCTCTCTTTATCCTGCGGCCCATCAGAAAAAGGAACGCAGTCCAAATGTTCTCATTTCTTCTCTCCACAAACAAGACACTGGACAGCTGTCAGACTGGAATAACTTCTACTCACAATCAATTTGTATCTGATTCAAACAACTGAGCCAGAAATGCAATGAGAAAGCCCATTCCCATTACCTAGAGGTTTAGGCTAGATCTGGCCAGAGGGTGGTGAGAAATGAACGGGTGCAGTTGGTTGGTACAGACAGTCTATCCTGTAATGATATGATGAGTAGCATTAAGCATTTATTGGGAACTTTCTGTGATTGTGCCATTGTACTAAATGCAGTGCCCAGTAGAAAAACCAAGGGGGAAAAGTTTACAGTTTAATTGGGGATCAACTTATGTAACGAAAACATAAAGCCATATATTCTCAGCATAAAAGTGTGATGCCAACAAGTAAAAGATATAGGAGGTTTAGAGAATGGAGAGTCCATCATGTACCCTGAGGTGGTTAGGAGAGACCTCAGTGCCTTGAAGAATGGCTAAGGATTAGACAGGTGGGATTCGGGAGGAAAGGCATGCCTGGGTTAATGAAGTGGCACAAGTGAGAGCAAAGAGACCAGTAGTACAATGGAGACAATGAAGCCACATGACCAATCTGAGTAGACAAAATACTATAGTGCTACATCATCAAAGTGCTCCCACCCATCCCTACTCTATGTATTTCCACGTTCAGTTAAGCTATATGATGACAATAATGTATATCATAAAGCATCCCTTACAATGAAAGTGAGTTTTTAAACCTCAGTTATTTGAACCTGAGATCTACCCTGTTGAATTTCACTCAAATATTTATTTTATTTGGCTATGTAAGCCAGGTGCTACATTGTATTTTTGTGCCTTTTTTTTTCTAAGAATATGTCTGAAAATTTGAATAAATATGTAAAGCTAAATATTCTGATTTTATATAATTTTAAAAAGACATTTAATATTTCATTAGATAAAACAGAATTATAGCTTTAAATAATATTAATGGAGATAAAGTGCACTGAAATCTATGTAGACCACTGGCAATATGTGAATATTCCCAATAGTATAAATAGCTTTTGCTAAAGGGATTTGGGTCTTAGGGAAAAGTTTAGCAATGCAGTATATAAAAATTCCAATAATATAATAATTAATAACAATATGTTGGATATATCAAACAAATCTGACAAATTCTCACACTTCTATTTTTCATGTTTCACCTACCTTCAATGTGGTTGTAATGCAGTGAAATTAATGCACTGTCATAGCAAACAATTATCCAAGACCACCTTCCCCTTCAACAGTGTACTACTAGCAGTAATAGTTGTGTTGAATGAATTAGTCACCACATTTGTTCAAGTGTTTAAGTTTTAAAGACAGTGCTTTATACCATTGAATTGGTTTTCATTTATTTTATTGAAGTATAGTTGGTTTACAATGTTGTGTTAATTTCTGCTGTACAACAAAGTGATTCAGTTTTATATATATATTATATAATATATATTAATATATATTATATATAATAAGCATAAATATAAAATATGTTTTTATTCCAAACTGTTTCCCCTTCTCTCTACTATTCCACATTCTGGTCTATGCAGTTCAAGGATGCATTTTTGGACAGGGTAGTTTGAGTTGAGAAATATTTAATTCAACAGTGAAGAATATAAATTATTTTTCTTTGAGATAGGCTAATTTAACTATGATTGCTGCTGCAGCAAATGGGTATATGGTGTAACTACAAAGGGTAAAACCAGAATAAACAGTGCCTGGTATGTTGTAGATACTCAAACAATATTTGTTGAGTAGTTGAATATATAAATAAAATTCATGGATAGTCCAATTCCAATTAGTTTTCCCTGTCTCATGGGCCTAAATAACTTCAGAGCTTTTCAACAGAAATGTGACTTCAGCATTTTTTATAACTTCAGTCAGTACCTGGAGTTATAAACCAAGGCAGTCTCTAAAGGGACAAATGGAGAAACTGAAGCTGAAAGAAGAAATGGACATCCTCAGTTGTGCCAAACTCCCATCTACTGGATAAGCTAAACCAACCAAAGGAAAGAGCAGAACGGTCAGAATGATGTTCTGATAAGGAACAAGAAAGGTTCGCTTAAAAAAAGCCCATTTCTGGGACAAGACATTTTGTTCAGGTAGGGTGGAAAAGGAGAAATTACTACATGAAAAGACTAAGTTCTGAGTTTAGATTTGAAAGTCCCCACCGTTAGAAGTGTTGGGGACTTCAACTGGCAACGCATTCCGAAGAGTTCTCTGCTGGCTTTGATGAATGTGTGGAATTGTCTCCTTGTCTACTTGTTACCACTTAAAAAAAAAAAAAAAAAAAGAGATCTGACAATTTCAGCAAGTGTCTTTAGCTTCTGTTGTTTTCCATTAGCAAGGGGAGCATATTCTTTTAGTGAAATGAAAAAGCTGGTATCCCAGGCTGCCGCTGTGCCTTGCAGCATGTGGAGCAATTCACTCATTTGGAGAGACACTCTTGGAAAGGTGGTTAGAGACTGCTTTAGCACTTTATTTGTCCCAATTATCTGCTCCTGCCTATTAGGGTGAATGGAACATCATGGCATTGTTTATCACGGGCTTTATATTCACTAATAACACTGTTGTTTATTACTGCAAACATGCTGTATGCAGTCAGCTCTGCTTCTGTTCATTCCCACTGTTCCAAGTTCTGTTTTTCTTGTTTTGTTTTGTTTTTTCCTTTTTTCTCTTTTTATTCCTACCCAAAGCAATTTAGATGAACTTAACAAATTTCTCACATTTTGTGACTGTAAAGACGTCTTCTTCAATTTGGCTTCAGGTTGATTGGTTTCAGGTTGAAAACCCTAAAGAAAATAGCAGGGTGATACTTACATGCTGGATTGCTCTCCAACCATATTTCAATGGCAAGTGCCTGCAGGGGCTTTTCCTTCCAGTTGCTCACAGCCTGAATACACTAGTTTGAGCAACCATCAGAGGAAAGAATGCAGCAAATTGTTGCCATTATATCATTTAATCTTCCCCAAATTCCTCATCTTCCATACACTGTTTTACACAAACATAACCAGGGACTGTCCATTGCCTGAGGCCTGCTGAACACACTTTAAAAAACGCTCCTTGGGCTTCTCTGGCAGCGCAGTGGTTGAGAGTCTGCCTGCCAATGCAGGCGACACGGGTTCGAGCCCTGGTCCGGGAAGATCCCACATGCCGCGGAGGAACTGGGCCCGTGAGCCACAACTGCTGAGCCTGCGCGTCTGGAGCCTGTGCTCTGCAACAAGAGAGGCCGCAACGGTGAGAAGCCCGCGCACTGTGATGAAGAGTGGCCCCTGCTTGCCGCAACTAGAGAAGGCCCTCGCACAGAAACGAAGACCCAACACAGCCAAAAATAAATAAATAAGAATTAAAAAACAAAACAAAAAAAAAAAACCCTCCTCATTAGGGCCTGTAGGAAAGATAACATCAGTGTAGTTTATTATTCTGGTGACCACACTGAATTGTGAGAACTCTGCAGTATTCTCTCTCTCTCCGCATATGCTTGCCACATCCCCATACCTAGGACCTTATTTAATAAACAATTAAGGTAGATGATCAATACCTAAACAGGATGAAAGATTTCTTAACTGTGCCCATAGTAAACTGCTGTTTCTCTCCCTCTTTCTTCCTCTTGGAGAGTGTTTGTAACCTAGGCTACATAGAGATGCACCTGTCATCACTAGAATATGGCAATGGGGAAGATAGATCTTGTTAAACTAGATAGATGGATTAGGAAGTGAGGCCAAATAGAGCATCTTGAAAAGATACATGCTAATTCACAGCTGATAATTAGGGACACCTAAGTTTCAAACTGATACTAAAACTCAGCTTTACATGATTGGGAAATACAGTTTCTTTTGGAAAGTAGCCACAGAAACAGATATATTTATAGTTTATAAGAGATGTGGGAAGAGCATGGTAATCACAGAAAAAAGCTGTTTTTCAGACTCAGGCCCTCTGCCTGAGTCCTCTGAGTGAGGACTTTTTTCACTCTAAGACCTTCATTTACTTTTGAGCTTTACTTTTTGAACTTCACTTTTTGAGCTTCAGTTTCTTCATTGTAAAATGGAGACTATAATCATTTTATAATCTTGTTTAAAAGTAAAATATAAGTGTAAATACCTCTGTTATAGTAGGAGCCCTCAGTGGACTTCATCTTGGAGATACGGAAACAGAATGGAGATATAGAAATGGAGATATGGAAACAGAATGGAGATATAGAAATGGAGATATTGAAACAGGAAATATTACCACTAAACCAGTTATTCGTTTTAACAGCAAGAGATAAGTCCAGTGTATTTGAATGTAATCTGCTTTACCTGCCAAAGAAGGTGAAACAGATAGAATACTTTTTTTTAAAATGTACTTTATCAAAGTATAGTTGATTTACAATGTTGTGTTAGAAGAATACTTTTTAAAGGTCAAGTTTATGAAGGCTAATAAGGAGGTCTTAATAGGCAGGAAAAAAAAAAAAAAAAAAAAAAAAAACAAGAAGGAAATAAGAGAGTAAAGTAAAATTCCAAAGATTGAGGCACAAGACAATGACAGTTTTAAAAGTTAGGGAGTGTTCCAACTTCAGGTAATGATGGAGTAACCTGATCAGACAACTCCACAACCCATAGATGACAATTATAAAATCTGAAAAAATATTTAAGAAAACTGTTTGAATGCAGAACTTTGAAGTATCATTTACTCATGCAAGAGTGATTGCAGCAGGTTAAAAGTTGTGAATTTGCAGCACTGGGCCTGAGGACACTCTTCAGTCAGCAAGTACCTCAAGCTACATAAAGCTATAGCCTGACAGATTGGAGGTATCAGAGGGCAGATGCTGTGGCTGGCAGAACACTCAGAAAGGTAGGAGTAGAATCCTTCAATGCAGGTAGCTGAAGAGATGAGTCCCAAAATATGAATATAAAAATCCATCCAAATCCTTGGTTGACCATTAAACTCTTCATGTAGTTGAGGAGGGGAAATTCCAGGGGGCTTAAGGATAAAGCACAAGGTGAAAGGTAAGACTACCAAGCACAGATTCAGTATACAGAGTTTAGAGTTTAAATCTAGATAGGTTAACTTTTTTCTAACACAGAAATCATTCTTCAGAGGAACATTACAGAATTCAGAGCCTCTACATCCAGGATCCAATAATAAAATCAAACAACACACAAACAACACACGCACACAAAATTAGACATGTAAAGAAAATAGGAAAATGTGAACCATATTCAAGAAAAAAAATGTTATCAATGGAAATTGAGTCCAATATCACCCAGATGCTAAAATTAACAGAAAAGTACATTAAATCAGCTATTATAAATATATTTAAAAGCTTAATAAAGTAAATGCATAATGAAAGAAAGAATGAAAATTCTCAGAATGGAAATAGAAAGTACAAAAAAGAATCAAATAGAAAATCTTGCATTGAAAATATAATAACTAAAATGTAAAATTAACTGGATGACATTAAGAGCAGAGTTGAAATGAAAAAAGAAGAAAATACATCTACTTGAAAATAGAATATTAAAGCATACATTTTAAAAAAGAAAGAGAAAAATGATTTGAGAAAAAGATCAGATGTGCAGAAATTTGCTGAACAATAAATATTAAGTGGTCTAAAATATGTGCAACTGAGGCTCTAAAAGAAGAGAGCCCAAAAGGGGCAGCAAAAAACATTTCAATAGATAACGGCTAAAAACTTACCAAATTTGGTGAAATTTAAAACTCCCAGATCTAAGAAGCTTAATAAATTCCTAGTAAGAGAACTACAAATATAGTCACACTTAGTTACATCAAAGTCAAATTTGTGAAATCCAAAAATAAACAGAAAAATCTTGAAATCAGTAATAGAAAATGAAGGAAATCACAGATAGCTTTAAAATACTGTAGCAGAGGAAAGGGGAAAGCTCTCAATCCAGGTATGTAAAGAGAAATCAACCTTCTAAAATTAGGGTGAAATAAAAAGAGTTTCAAATAAAAGTGAAACTAGCCCTGATAAACAAAAGTGAAATCAGGGCCATTCTAAATAAGCAAAACTTGTTATTAAGAGAATTCTTTATCAGCTGCTGTGCACATACACACAGAAAAATGCTAAACGTGATTCTACAAGATGGAGGAAAAATGACACCAAATCTAAAGGAAGCAATAGTGATCACTATAAATGACAAGTAAGGGGTAAATATAGTAGAATATTTTCAAATATTTTTCTGAGTTATTCGAAAGTATATGACTACTTAAAGCAAAAGTATATAGAGTTTTATATAATTATACTTTAATTAGAGAGTTTAAATAATGTAGATGAATTATATATGATAACAGCAACATAAAGAAGTGACAAACAGAACAAAAAACACTAATTTGAAAAGATACATGTACCCCAATGTTCATAGCATCATTATTTACAATTGCCAAGATATGGAAGCAATCTAAGTGTCCATCAACAAAAAAATGGATAAAGAAGATGTGGTGTATATATACAATCAAACACTACTGAGCCATAAAAAAGAGTGAAATTTTGCAATTTGTAACAACGTGGATGGGCTTGGAGGGTATTATGCTGAGTGAAATAAGTTAGACAGAGAAAGACAAATACTGCATGATATCACTTATATGTGGAATCTAAAAAATAAAACAAACTAGTCAAGAAAGAAACAGACTCACATATATAAAGAACAAACTAGTGGTAACCAGTGAGGAGAGGGGAGTACAGAGACGCAAGATAGGAGTAGGGGATTAAGAGGTACAAACTATTATGTATAAAATAAATAAGCTACAAGGATGAATTGTACAACTCAGGGTATATAGACAGTATTTTGTAGTAACTATGAATGGAATATAACTTTCAAAAATTGTGAATCACTATGTTGTACACTTGTAACTTATGTAATATTTTACATCAACTATACTTCAATTAAAAAATGAGAAATGAAATAACTAATTTAAAAGACCCCAAAAAAAAAAAAAAAAGACCCAACTTTATGCTGTCTGTAAAAGGAATATTTTAAGGCCCAAAACAAAGGTGAGGTGAAAAGAAATGGATGGAAATGTAAAACAGTCAAACACTCATCAAGAAAAACAAAGGAAAGGAGTTTTAAATAAAGAGGGATGTGTCATAATGAAAAATACCAATTCATCAGAAAGTATAATGATGCCAAATATGTACATATTCAATATCAGAACTTCATATTTCAAGGAGAAATAATTGTTGATTCAAAAGGGAAAAACAGACAAATCAACAATCATAGTTGGAGATTTTAAAATTCAATCACAAGTATTGGTAGAACAGCTAAACAAAAATCAGTTAAGATCAACTCTCAACTCAACCGTTGATCAAGTTGACATTTGTAGACCTCTACACTCAACAACACAGAATAGAATTTTTATCCAAGAAACAATGTGAAGGAAAATTAGAAAATATTTCTAACTTCAAAATAATGAAAAACACAATATATTGAAAAGTATGGGATACAACTAAATTAGCAGAAAAAGGAAAATTATACCTTTGAAAAAATTCATTAGAAAGGAAAAAAATATTTAAAATCGATGACTAAAAGATTAGTACATTAAACTGAAAGTTGAGACAGAAGATAATAAAGGTAAGTACATAAATCACTGGAGTAGGAAGAAAATAGAGAAAATTAAGACAGCTAAAGTTAGTTCTTTGAAAATACTAATACAATTAATAAATCACTATTAAAACTAATTCAGACAAAAAGGATATAAAAACAAATTATGAATATGAAGAATAAAAAAGACTATCACTATAAATACTCCAAATGTCAAGGAGATCAATTAGGGACCACTATGAACAATTTTATGTCATGAAATTCAACAATTTAGATGAAATAAACAAATTTTGTGATTATAATTTTTTTCTGCTTTTGGTATTAGAGTAGTGCTGGCCTCATAGAGTGAGACAGTATTCACTCTGCCTCTAGTTCCCTTAAGATAGTATAAGAATTGGCATCATATCTTCCTCAAATGTTTTGTGGAATTCACCAGTGAAACCATCTGCACCTGACTGCTTTTGTTTTAGAAGGTTATTGGTTATTAATTCAATTTCTGTAATAAGTATGGGCCTATTCATGTTATATATTTCTCCTTTTATAAATTTTGATAGATATTGTCCAAAGGAATTGGTCGATTTCATATAAACTACCAAATTTGTGAGCATAGAGTTCATAATATTTCTTTATTATCCTTTAAATGCCCATGAGTTCAGTAGTGATAGTCCTATTTTTTTTTATTTCTGGTATTAGTAAATAGTGTGTTCTCTCTTTTTCTCCTGGCTAGCCTACATAGAGGTTTATCAATTTCACTGATCTTTGCAAATGACCAGATTTTGGTTTCATTTAATTTTTTCTGTTGATTTCATGTTTTTAATTGCAGTGATGTTTTCTCTAATTCTTATTTCTTTTTTCCTGCTTATTTTATGCTTAAGTTGCTGTTCATTCTTTACTTTCCTAAGAAAGAATGATATGCCACTGAATTTAGATCTCTTTCTGATATGTGAATCCAATGCCATAAATTTGTCTCTATAAATCCTATGTTGCAACTCACAAATTTTGCTAAGTTGTTTTCATTTTGCTAACATATTTTTTTATTGACGTATAGCTGATTTACAATATTAGTTTCAGATGTACAACAAATTAATCCAATACTTTTACAGATTATACTCCATTTAAAGTTACTATAATGTATTGGATTTATTCCCTATGCTGCAGAGTATATCCTTGTAGCTTATTTATTTTATACATAGGAGTTTGTACCTCTTACTCCCTTACCCCTATGTGGCCCTTCCCCCTTTCACTCTCCCCAATAATAACCACTAGTTTTTTCTCTATATCTGTAAAAACCTGATTCTGTTTTGTTATATTCATTCTTTTGTTTTATTTTTTAGATTCCACATATAAGGGATAATATATAGTATTTGTCCTTCTCTGTCATATTTATTTAACTAAGCATAATACTCTCCAAGTCCATCCATGTTGTAAATGCCAAAATTTCCTTTTTTATGGCAGAGTAACATTCTATTGTGTGTATATATATATATATATATATATATATATATATATCCATATATATATATATATATATATATATATATATCTCAAATTTTTCACATCTTCTTTATTCATTCATCTCTTGAAGGACACTTAGGTTGCTTACATATCTTGCCTATTGCAAATAATGCCACTATGAAAATCAGGGTGCATGTATCTTTTCAAATTAGTATTTTTGTTTTCTTTGGATATATACCCAGCAGTGAAATTGATGGATCATATAGTGGTTCTACTTTTAGTTTATTGAGAAACTTCCATACTGTTTTCTATAGTGGCTACACCAGTTTCCATTTCCATCAACAGTATACAAATGTTCCCTTTTCTCTGCATCCTCCACAATATTTATTATTTGTGGTCTTTTTTGATGATAGCCATTCTGGTAGGCATGAGGTAATATCTCATTATGGTTTTGATTTGAATTTCTCTGATGGTTAGCAATGTTGAGTATCTTTTCATGTCTCTGTTAGCCATTGGTATGTCTTTGGAAAAATGTCTATTCATGTCTTCTGCCTAGTTTTTAATCAGACTGTTTATTTTTTTTTTTTTTTGATATTGTGTTGTATAAGTTGTTTATATATTTTGGATATTAAGCCCTTATTGGTCATATCATTTACAAATACTTTCCCCCATTCAGTTGGTTGCCTTTTTGTTTTGTCAGTGGTTTCCTTTGTTGTGTAAAATTTCTACATTTAATTAGTTTGTTTATTTATGTTTTTTATTTCTCTTGCCTTAGGAGAGAGATCCAAGAAAATATTGCTACAATTTATGTCAAAGAATGTTGTGTCTATGCTCTCTTCTAGGTGTTTTATTGTTTCCAGTCATATTTAGGTTTTTAATTCATTTTGAGTTTATTTTTCTGTATGGTGTGGTAAAGTGTTCTAATTTCATTCTTCTACATGTAGCTGTCCAATTTTCTCAACACCACTTATTGAAAAACACTGTCTTTTCTCCGTTGTATATTCTTGCCTCCTTTGCTGTAGATGAATTGACCATAAGTGTGTGAGTTTATTTGGGGGCTCTCTATTCTGTTCCATTGATTTATTTGTCTGTTTTTGTGCCAGGACCATGCTGTTTTGATTACTGTAGCTTTGGATTATAGTCAGAAGTCAGAGTACATGATACCTTTAGCTTTGTTCTTTTTTCTCAAGATTGCTTTGGTAATTTGGGGTCTTTTGGAGTTCCATATAGATTTTAGGATTATTTGTTCTAGTTCTTTGAAAATGTTATGGGTATTTTGATAGGGTTTGCATTAAATCTGTAGATGTCTTTGGAGAATATGGACAATTTAACAATATTAATTTTTCCAATCCATGAACACAGATATATTTCCATTTGTTTGTATAATCTTTAATTTCCTTCATCAGTGTTTCATAGTTTTCAGAATATAGATTTTTATTCCTAGGTATTTTATTCTTTCTGATGTAATTTTAAATGGGATTGTTTTCTTGCTTTCACTTACTGATAGCTTATTATTATTGTATAGAAAAACAACAGATATTTTATGTCAATCTTGTATCCTGCAACTTTACTGAATTCATTCATTAATTCTAATAGTTTTTTGATGGAGACTTTGTGGTTTTCTATATATAATGTCACGTCATCTGCAAATAGGTATAGTTTTACTTCTTCCCTTATAATTTGGATACTTTTTATTTCTTTTTCTTGTCTGTTGTGGCTAGGACTTCCAATACTATGCTAAATAGAAGTGGTGAGAATGGGCATGCTTGTCATTTTCCTGATTTTAGATGAAAAGCTTCCAATTTTTCACCATTGAGTACGATATTAGCTGTGGGTTTGTCATAAATGGCCTTCTAATGTTGAGATAGGTTCCCTCTATAACAACTTTGATGACAGTTTTTATCATGAATGGATGCTGAATTTTGTCAAATGCTTTGTCTGCATCTATTGAGATGATCATGTGATTTTAATCCTTTTTGCTGTTGTTGTTAATGTGGTATATCATACTGATTTTCTTTCTGATATTGAACCATCATTGTATCCCTGGAGCAAATCCCACTTGAACATGATGTATGATCCTTTTTATATATTGTTGAATTCTGTTTGCTAATATTTTGTTGAGGATTTTTACCTGTATATTCATCAGAAATATTGATCTCTATTTTTGTGGTGCTGTCTTTTGTGGTTTTGGTATCAGGGTAGTGTGGCCTCAAAGAATAAATTTTGGACGTTTTTCTCTTTTTCAGTGTTTTTCAATAGTTTGCAAGGGATAGGTTTTAGCTCTTCTTTATATGTTTGGTAGAATTCCCCTGTGAAGCTATCTGACCCTGGACTTCTAATTTCTGATTACTAATTCAATTTCACTACTAGTG
Organism: Balaenoptera acutorostrata; assembly: GCF_949987535.1. Classification (NCBI taxonomy): domain Eukaryota; kingdom Metazoa; phylum Chordata; class Mammalia; order Artiodactyla; family Balaenopteridae; genus Balaenoptera; species Balaenoptera acutorostrata. The sequence goes on from NC_080076.1 coordinate 38,385,498, forward strand.
ATTCATCTGTTCAGATTGTCTATTTCTTCCTGATTCAGTTTTAGACTATTTGTAGAAATTTATCCGTTTCTTTAGGTTGTGAAATTTGTTAGCATAAAACTGTTCATAGTATTCTCTTAAGATTGTTTTTTCTGTTTCTATGATATTGGTTGCAATTTCTCCTCTTTAAGTTCTTATTTTATTTGTTTTCTCTCTCATGTTTTAAAAAGTGAACCTGGCTAATGGCTTATCAATCTTGTTTACCTTGTAAAAAAACAACACTTGGTTTCATTGATCTTTTCTTTTTTTTTTTTGTCTCTATTTTACTTGTTTCCTTTCTGAGCTTTATTATTTCCTTCCTTCCTTCTGCTGACTTTGGGCTTTATTTGTTCTTCTTTTTCTAATTACTTTAGATGATAGGTTAGGATGTTTATTTGAGATTTTTCTTGTTTCTTGAGGAAGACGTCTTTCATTATAAACCACTCTTAGAACTATTTTTGCTGCATTCCATAGATTTTGAAAATTTGTGTTATTTTCATTTGTCAAGAGGTAATTTCTGCTTTTCTCTTTGATTTCTTCAATGACCCACTAGTTTTTAGTAGCATGTTTTTTTAGTCTCCACATGTGTGTGTTTTCCCATTTTTCTTCCTCTAATTGATTTCTAGTTTTATATTGTTGTGCTTGGGAAAAATGCTTGATATGCTTTCTATTCTCTTAAATTTGTTGAGATTTTTGTGGCCTATCATCATGTGATCTGTCCTGTACAATATTCCATGTGCACTTGAAAAGAATGTGTATTCTGCTGTTTTTGGCTGGAATGTCCTATAGATATCTAATAAGTCCAGTTTGTGTAATGTGTTATTTACCACCACCACAGTTTCCTTACAGAGTTTCTGTCTGGATTATAGGTGCATTGATTCCATTGATGTAAGGGGAGTGTAAAATTCTTCTAATATTATTTAATTATTGTCAAATTCTCCCTCTATGTCTATTATTACTTGCTTTATAGATTTAGGTGTTTCTATATTAGGTGCATATGTTAACAAATGTTATATCTCATTCTTGTGTAGATCCCTTTATCATTATATTATGCCCTTATTTGTCTTTTTTTATAGACTTTGTTTTAAAGTCCACTTTGTCTGCTGTGAGTATTGATACCCTAGCTTTCTTGTCTTTGCCATTTGTATAAAACATATTTTTCATTCTCTCACTTTCAGTCTGGTTATGTCTTTTGGTCTAAAGTGAGCCTTTTGTAAGCAACATATAGATGGTTCTTGCTTTTTTATCCAATCAGCTATCCTATGTCTTTTCATTGGGACATTTAGTCCATTAACATGTAAAGTGATTATTGATAGATATATATTTATTGCCATCCTTTAAATTATTTTCTGGTCATTTTTGTAGTTTTTCTCTGTTTTGTTCTTTTTTAGTTCCTTCTCTTGAGGTTTGATGCTTTTTTTTTTTTTTTTTTGGTGGTAGACTTCTGTTCATTTCCCTCCAGTTATTGTATATCTATTTATTAGGTTTTTTGATTTTTGGTTACCATAGGGTTTATATATGTTGACCTATAACTATATCTACTTGTTTAAAACTGATACTCATTTAAGTTCTAGCACATTCTAAAAGCTTTTCATTTTTTACTTCCCTCCACCATGTTTTGTGTTTTTGATGTCATATTTTACAACTTCACATTTATCCCTTCACTGTTTATTGTATTATAGTTCATTTTACAATTTTTTGTGTTTTGATCTTCATGCTAGATTATTTAAGTGGTTGATCCACAGCCTTTACAATATATTTGCCTTTATTAGTGGGATACCTTTCCTATAGATTCTTACTTCATGTTATAGCCTTTTCTTTTCCACATAGAGAAGACTCTTTTTAGGGTAAGTTTAGTATAAATGAACTCTCTTTGTTTTTGCTTATCAGAGAACTTGCTTGTTTCTCCTTCAATTCTCAATGATAGCCTTGTTGTTTATAATATCCTCACTTTTAGAGTTTTCTCTTTCAGCACTTTAAATATATCACACCTCTCCCTTCTGACCTGCAAAGTTTCTACTGAAAAATCAGCTGAGAGCCTTTTGGGGATTCCCTTATATGTGACTGTTATTCTCTTTCTGTCTTTAGAATTGTCTCTTTATCTTTAACTTTTACCATTTTAATTATGATACATCTTGGTGTGGGTCTCTTTGAGTTCTCTTGTTTGGGACTCTGTGGTTCCTGTACCTGTATATCTGTTTCTTTATTCAAGTTTGGGAAGTTTTCTGCATAGTTTCATCAAATACATTTTTGACTCTTTTCTCTCTCTCTTCTTTTTCTGGCACTTATAATGTGAATGTTAGTACACTTGATGTTGTCCCAGAGGTCCCTTAAACTGTTCTCAATTTTTAATCTGTTTTTATTTTTGCTGTTCTGATTGCATATTTTCATTATTCTATCTTCCAGATCACTTATGTGCTCTTCTCTATCGCTTAGAGTGCTGTTAATTCCTTCTAGTGTGTTTTTCATTTCAGTTCTTGTGTTTTTCATCTCTGACTGGTTGTTTGTGATATTTTTTAGTTCCCTGTTAAAATTCTCACTGTGTTCATCTAGTCTTTTCCCAAGTTCAGTCAGTTAGCTTTCTTATTACTAATGCTTTGAGATCTTTTTCTGGTAAATTATTTATCTCTGTTTTCTTTAGTTTTTTTTTTTTTTTTTCAGGTTTTTTTTCTTGTTCTTTGATTCAAAACAAATTGCCATGTCTTCTCATTTTAACTTTCTCTGTTTCAATGAAATAAGGTGAAACAGTTACCTATTTTGGTCCTGAAGGGGTGTCCTTGTGTGGGAGTACCTCTATGCAGTATGCATGTGCCCACCAGCTTTGACGGGAGAGCTGGATCTGAATTGAGCACAAGTCACATCTTCCTCCAGTGTGTACTGGCAGTTATCACCTTGGCATGAGGTGAATTTGGAGATGGAGTGGCTAGAGCCAGAGCCAGATGTGAGCTAGGACTTGTCCTATGCTCAGTGGCCATCAGCACCCTATTTGGGGTGGGGTTAGGTACCAAGGTGCTGAAACAGAAGCCCTGAGTGCCAGATTTGAGCCAGTTTCATTCTAAGTATGTGCTCTCCCCCCTCCTGGCAATGGCACCTTTGACCCAGAGGGGACATATTTTGCTAAACAAAATTTTAAAAAGAATTTTTTCTTGAGACTCATATGAACTGAGTTATACTGATATTTCCATTCATCATAACTGTTCAGTTAAAAATTTGGGTAAACATATGTAAATTTTACCTAAAAATAACTTAAAAATATAAAGTGAGGACATGGGGTAGATTTTACATTTTCCAAAATTAAAGATTAAAAGAAATGTTTTCATGAACAAATATCACACATGAAAAAAAAAAAAAAATGAATAAGAAAAAGTACCAAAACCAATGGAGATCTATAATTGAAATAAGCCTTTTCTGAAGGAAGGTTAAACTGTAGTAACATCTTATATTCTATTGTACAATAAAGGTAATCCATGCTTTTGAAAGATTTAAGAGAAATTTTTATAGGTTCTGAGGAAATGAGTAACTAATTTTATATACATAGTAATAAAATAATGAGAGTCCCCTCACCCCAAACTTGTTTTTCAGGTGATAATAAAGTGGAGGGTGAAGTAGTTTTCAAAGGATGGAGAATTATGTTTCCCAGTGTTATGAAAGAAATTTGGAATCAAACTTTAATTAAGTCTCCCTTAATTAAAGGACTGTGACTGTGGTATGTTGCTTCATTTATCTTAACCTCCTTTATTTCATATACAAAAGAAATGATATTTCTAGATTACAGAGTTGTTAGCAGGAAGAGTGTATGTGAAAGCAACTAGTTTAAAGCCCAGCAGCAGGGGAAAGCTCAAGATTTTATGTATCAGGTTCTATTGAAGTATGAAGAAGTGAATAAAGAATGAAAAGGTCTCAGTTAAAGCTATAAAAGCAGTTGTTTATTTTATGTTAGTTTAGCCCCCAGAGAGGAAGAATTTAAGAAAAGTATGGGGTGGGGAGAATCATGGAAATAGAATTAGTTATCATTAATTTTATTATTTATTAGGAATCTATTATATACTAAACAGTATTCTAGGTTCTGCAATTACAATGATGAACAAAACAAAATCCTGAGTTATGGAACTTGTTCTCTATTGGATAAAATATAGTACTCAAACCTTCAGATAGTTCTACACTAATATTCAATATATAGATAATATGCAAAGCATTTTTTTTTCAAAAGAGAAGGGAGTAACCATGGTAACTGACATACTATTCTTGGTTTTCACATTGATGAAATGGAAGTCTTATTTCCTATTATCTTTCCAATACTCGGTACAGTTTCTATTCAATATATATCAGTTTAATGAAAGACTTAGGAAAATACCTCCTTAGATTTCCATGCAACTAAGAAGGGAGAGATTTTGCATAATTGAATGAGCATGTTTGCACTGGAGAGATATATTCCAAATGTCCACCTCTTCCCATGTCAGTTCTTCTAAGCTAGAATGATTGAGTCCAGCTGAAAACAATTATACCTGCTATGGCTCTGGGACATGCCCCAATTAAATACTGCCTTTCATTCTCTGTATGCTTTTGGTCCAGGTTGAAAGATTAGACTTCTGCCTTAGTTTGTGTCACATGTTCTATTCCCTTTTCTCACTCTAAGCTTTGCCTGAATCCCAGATTTTTCATCTAAGTCTTGAAAGTCTTAAGGGCTTGTTTTACCCAGGGGTACTCATCTCTGGCTGTTCCACCCACACTGTGAGATCTGGTTCCAGTCTGAATTGAATGCTCAGATTCCAGATAGAAACCCACGTATCCTTGAGGGTTACCAATATAGACTTCTGTATGACCCTCCAGAACATAAAATCTTCTGGTCATGATTAAACATTTTCTGCTTGAGTCTAGAATTCTTTTGATCTCTAAACACTGTAATATGACCTGCTTCCCCTTCCAACGACCCACACGCCACATAGTGCCCTCAGTATTTCATGCTGAAGCTCTTTAGCTCTGGTTCTCAACAGTCAAACTTCACTCTCTTTATGCTGAACCTCAGGGACTCCACCATCTAGAACACTGTGACAGGTAGGCTTCTACCCCAGAAAAGCATGGGCAATCTTTTCTAAAAGGTGTGGTCAAAGCAAGTCACATGGGAGCCAAAGAAAGAGAACTGAACATATTAAGTGATCAGAGCTAGTGATTTCCAAGATGGAAAGGTGTTCTTCATTTGTAAAGTAAAAGATGCATGAGTATTTGTTCTTAATAACAAACAAACAAATAAATAACAGAGAACAAAAAAAAAAAAAAAAAAACAAATAATTTTGACTCTGGTAAGATGCCACAGTGTAGACCGGGTTGGAAACCATCTGAGGAAGAATGAGGATGATTTCTTTTCCATCCTGCCTATTATTTTTTCTTTAAATTTTGTAGAAATAAATTAATTTTGCATAAACTATTATTTTTAATAAGAAATACACACATTCCCCCCCCATAACAGCTCTAAAAGAGAGAAAATATTTTTTAAGTGTATTAACTTGGAATAATTACTTAGATATGAAGGAAGATCCCAACACAGGATTAATATAAAATGATAGATGCTTAGTCCTATAATGGAATAACCAAAAAAATAAAATAACACGTACAATAAAGACTTATTAGGGAAACATAAAGACCTTTTATAGTTGTGCCTGGAATGGCTGGCTTAATTTAATATTAAGAGAAAACAGCATTATAGAAAACTAGTCACATTCTATATTGATTCATTCTTTTCAATAAGGATAATTATTTGTAAATATGAAAGGACAAAACATATTTGCAAGAGAATCTTAAAACCAAAAAATTCCAAATTTACAAAACTACCATAAACTTTTTGTCATTAATTATTGCACTTCAGAGTAACGAGAGAATTTGCAGATAAGGCTATAGAGTCAATATTGGTCATCTACTAAGAGTTTTGGAGGATGAAGAGGAACAGAGGAATTAATGTGATCACATCAATCTAATTTTCACAAAAGGAAGCAAACAGCATGACTAAGGTGATTTGTGGGTAGGGCAAAATATCACAGAGCAATGGTGGATCTCATAACATTTATTGATTTTTTTGTTAGTTTGCTTCTTTAAATTTTGAGAATAAGTTTATGACTGCAAAATTGGCTATGTCCATTCCATGTGCTATAATATTTTTTGTTCCATTATCATTGTATGTGTTTTGGGATATCAGGATCTTAAAAATGGACATGAGGGGAGTGAGACTCATTCTTATTTGTTCATCTTCTCCTATCCAACATTATAATTATAAAAAAAGATTTTGAATTTACAAGCTATAAATAAGTGAGTCTGATGTTGATCTCAATTAACATTTATTACCATCATCATATTTTTAATTTTTAGGCACACTTATTAAAATAAATCATTGAGCTTAATAAAAAACAACTAGCTACAGATTTACTCTACTTCCTTAATGCTACTTTTACTTGATGAACAGATCAGAGCAATGGTAGATGACTTTTGTATATACTTTAACATGGTATTTATCAGCTCCAGGCCCCAAGTGACATCATTTTAGATAAATATAAAAGTGTGAATTGGATTATTTTGAAACTCAATTAAAACTGGCTGACTGCATGTTGATTAGAGTGGTAGTTCCAAATTGGTAGAGAATCTTTCCCAGTATATTCTAGATCTCAATGCTTAGTCTTAACCTTTTGTGCCTTTATATTAATGCACTGAAAAAGGCCAGTTCACAGATAGCTAAAAGCTAAAAATAGGTAGAGAATATTATATGGCAAAATCCAATCCAAATATGATTGGTGGGATTTGATTAGGTGTATTTAATGAAAATAAATGTCTTTATGGTCAAATCCCATGCCATATCCATCCTTAGCACTATCTTGAAACCTGTACAGTTTTGAAAATGTCATAACATTTTAATGGAAGAAAGTCAAATATGAGTTGGAAACATATAGTACATGGTGATTTAAAAAAATTTGGTGTTGTAATTTCATAAAAATGTTCACTTAGTTCATACTTTACATTTTTTGTTATTGGTCAGCTGGAACCAGCATATTCTGTTTTTAAGTACTACACTGCTGGGCAAGAAGGTTTAAATATCATGAAGATGGGGAGTATCTCAGCCTCATAGTCTATGATAATATATTAGAGGAAAGAGAGGTGCTTACACTGGAGAATCAGAGTTTCTGATGAGAGCACAAAAATGTTGATCTAAAATTATTTGAAAAACCATAATGTACATGAAATGTAGCTTCTACAGGCATATCTAAGATCAATGAGTTAGAATCACAAAAGGAATATGATTCTGATTCAAGCAAAGGAGAAATATTCAATAATTAATATCTATAATGGAATCAGGTTTCTTAAAAGAGAATACTATTTTTAATCTCTTCATGTTTTATGAAGTCTGAATGCAGTTTGTCAATGATGTTGAAGAGGAACTTACATTACTAAGGATGTAATTTACATCATGGTGACTATAGTTAATAATACTGTGTTGCATATTTGAAAATTGCTAACAGAATACATCTTAAAATTTCTCATAATGAGAATAAAATTGTAACTCTGTATGTGGACAGATGTTACCTAGACTTATTCTGGTGATCATTTCACAATATAACATTGTCTAATCACTATGTTGTACACCTGAAAACAATATAATGTTACACATCAATTATACCTCCACAAATAATAATTAAATTTTTAAAAAGATAAGTTTTCTCAGAGACCTGCTACTACAGAGAACAGATTATCCATAATAAAACAAGGAATGCGATAGGAAAAAAAACTGTTGATAAAACTAACTTCTAGGAAATAAAGCAAGTTTCATTCCTCTGGTTTATTCTTCTTTTTTCATGTTCTTTATATTGTTCTTTGATTTATGCTTACTGGTTTACTCAAGTAATACAAGATTATAATTGTATTTTAAAAGTAAAATAAAGAAAAGGGGGGACCTTAAACATTTAATATGGTAGAAGTAATAGGGTAGGGACATAACTTGGCACAGATAACTTCTGAAATATCCCCCAATCCTGTGACACCCTTATTAGAAGTTTTACAGTTTTTCTCCCAAGGAGCTCAGTTAGCAAAATTTGAGAAAAGATGTAGAGGCTTAGTATTATTGTTTCATAACTGTAATAAGAGAATTCTAAGGATTGAGTAATAGATAGCAAAGGGCAGATTATGCAAGTGTAAAACAAAAATTGGATTTGATGCCTTTGAATAACCAATTGTTAACTTAAGTAATATGGCTGTGACTTGGACTCTATAAAGGAAACTTCTGAACTGTTGAACCAATACATCTGATTTGTCTTTGAAATATAAACCTTTTTTCCCCCTATAAAATCTAATAAACTAGGAAGTAAATAGTGACTCTCACACTGGACTTTAATTCTCCAACTAGTCTTCTAGGTTGGTGGGATTTTCTGTATACTTGGATTCTATTTCCAATAAAACAGATTTCTCTGTAAAATAACTGGAAACTTGTCAGTGTTCTAGGGGTGGTGCAACTTCTGAATATGAAATTATAAAATTATATGGGCATAAACGGGGACATTCTAGTCTAGAACAAACCTTCAGTGGTTTAGCAATCTGGAGAAGTTCAGTCTTGCCTTCAGCCAATAAAAAACAAGTAGAAGTCTCATGAAGATTAATGGGCCATTTTCAAATTTCTTCATCCATATTTTATAGTTTTCATAGTATAGGTCTTTCACTTCCTTGGATAAGTTTATTCCTAGGTATTTGGTTCTTTTTGATGCAATTTCAAATGAGATTGTTTTCTTGCTTTCTCTTCTGATATGGAACCACAAAATACCTTGAATTGACAAAGAAATCTTGAGGAAAAAAAAAAAAAAAAAAAAAGACCAAAGCTGAAGGCATCATGCTCCCTGACTTCATAATATACTATGAAGCTACAGTAATCAAGACAGCATGGTACTAGCACAAAAACAGATACATTGATCAATGGAATTGAATTTAGAGCCCAGAAATGAATCCATGCACTTATGCTCAATTAATCTATGACAAAGTAGGTAAGAATGTACAATGGAGCAAAGACAGTCTTTTTCAATAATTGGTGCTAGGAAAACTGGACAGCTACATGTAAAAGAATGAAGTTAGAACATTCTCTGATACCGTATACAAAAATAACTACAAAATGGATCAGAAACTTAAATATAAGACCCAAAACCATAAAACTACTTATGCTCTTTGACATAAATTGCAGGAATAATTTTTGGCTCTGTCTCAGGCAAAAGAAATAAAAGAAAAAAATAAACAAATGGGACCTAATTAAACTTAAGAGCTTTTGCACAGCAAAGGAAATTATCAAAAGACAAAACAAAATGATAACATACTGAATAGGAGAAAATATTTGCAAATAATATAACTGATAAAGGGTTTTTATCCAAAATATATAAACAGCTTATACAACTCGATTAAAAAGAAAAACCTCATTAAAAATAGACAGAAGACCTGAATAGACATTTTTCCAAAGAAAATATACAGATGGCTAATGGGCATATGGAAATATTCTCAACATCACTAATCCTCAGGGAAATGCAAATCAAGACTATAATGTGATATCACCTCACACCTGTCAAAATGGCTATGATCAAAAAGATCACAAATAACAAATGTCGGCCAAGATGCAGAGAAAAGTGAACACTTGTACACTGTTTTTGGGAATGTAAATTGCTGCAGCCACTGTGGAAAACAGATTCCTTAAAAAACTAAAATAGAACTGCCATATCATCCAACAATTCCATTCCTGGGTATATACACAAAGAAAACAAAAACACTAATTTGGAAAAATATAAGCACCCAAATGTTCATATCAGCATTATTTACAATAGCTAAGATATGGAAGCAACCTAAGTGTCCCTCAACAGATGAATGAATAAAGAAGATATAGTATACATTTATACAATGGAATATTACTCAGCCATAAAAAAGAATGAAACTCTGCCATTCGCAACAACATGGATGGACATAGAGTGTGTTATGCTTAGTTAAGTAAGTCAGACAGAGAAAGACAAATACTGTATGTTATCACTTACATGTGGAATCTAAAAAAATAAAACAAATAAATTTATAAAACAGAAAAGAATCAGATTCACAGATAGAGAGAACAAAATAGTGTTTATCAGAGGGGAGAGGAAAGTGAGGAGGGGCACGAGAGAGGTATGGAATTAAGAGAAACAAAGTACTATGTATAAAATAGGTAAGCAACAAGGATGTATGTTCAGCAAAGGGAACTATAGGCATTACTTTTTATAGCTTTAAATGAAGTAGAATCTATAAAATATTGAATGACTATTCTGTACTATTCTGTAATATAATATTGTAAATCAACTATACTTCAATTAAAAAAATAAATCTAAGGTAATTATCCATATGTATGTTCCTATTACCATATTCTTAATTACCTCAACATAATAAAGGCCATATATGAAAAACCCACAGCAAACATTATTCTTAATGATGAAAAACTGAAAGCATTTCCTCTAAGATCAAGAAGAAGACAAGAGTGCCCATTCTCGCCACTATTATTTAACATAATTTTGGAAGTCCTAGCCACAGCAATCAGAGAAGAAAAATAAATAAAAGGAAAACAAATTGGAAAAGAAGAAGTAAAACTGTCACTGTTTGCAGATGACGCGATACTATACATAGAAAGTCTTAAAGATTCCACCAGAAAACTACTAGAGCTAATCAATGAATTTGGTAAAGTTGCAGAATATAAAATTAATGCACAGAAATCTCTTGCATTCTTCTACACTAACAATGAAAGGTCAGAAAGAGAAATTAAGGAAACAATCCCATTCACCATTGCAACAAAAAGAATAAAATACCTAGGAAAAAACCTACCTAAGGATGCAAAAGACCTGTATGCAGAAAACTATAAGACACTGATGCAAGAAATCAAAGATGACACCAACAGATGGAGAGATATACCATGACCATGTTCTTGGATTGGAAGAATCAACATTCTAAAAATGACTATACTACCCAAAGCAATCTAAAGATTCAATACAATCCCTATCAAACTACCAATGACACTTCTCACAGAATTAGTACAAAAAATTTTACAATTTGTTTGGAAACACAAAAGACACCAAATAACCGAAGCAATCTTGAGAAAGAAACACAGAGCTGGAGGAATCAGGCTTCCTGACTTCAGACTACACTACAAGGCTACAGTAATCAAGACAGTATGATACTGACACAAAAACAGAAATATAGATCAATGGAACAGGATAGAAAGCCTAGAGATAAACCCACACACCTGTGGTCACCTTATCTTTGACAAAGGAGGCAAGAATATACAATGGAGAAAAGACAGCCTTTTCAATAAGTGGTGCTGGGAAAACTGGACAGCTAAATGTAAAAGAATGAAATTAGAACAGTTCCTAACACCATACACAAAAATAAATTCAAAATGGATTAAAGACCTATATGTAAGGTCTAGACACTATAAAACTCTTAAAAGAAAATATAGGCAGAAGACTCTTTGACATAAATTGCAGCAAGATCCATTCTGACCCACATGCTAGAGCAATGAAAATACAAACAAAAATAAATGAATGGGACCTAATGAAACTTAAAAGCTTCTGCACAGCAAAGGAAACCATGAACAAGATGAAAAGACAGTCCTTAGAATGGGAGAAGATATTTGCAAATGAAGCAATGGACAAAGGACTAATCACCAAAATATACAAGCAACTCATGCAGTTCAATATCAAAGAAAAACAAACGACCCAATCGAAAAAAGGGCAGAAGACCTAAATAGACATTTCTCCAAAGAAGACATACAGATGGCCAACAAACAGATGAAAAGGTGCTCAACATCACTAGTTACTAGAGAAATGTAAATCAAAACCACAATGAGGTATCACCTCACACTGGTCAGAATGGCTACCATCAAAAAATCCACAAACAAATGCTGGAGAGGGTGTGGAGAGAAGCAAACCCTCTGGCACTGTTGGTGGGAATGTAAATTGATACAGAAACTATGGAGAACAGTATGGAGGTTCCTTACAAAACTAAAATTATAACTACCTTATGACCCAGTAATCCCACTACTGGGCATATACCCTGAGAAAACCATAATTCAAAAAGATACATGCACCTCAATGTTCATTGCAGCACTATTTACAATAGTCAGGACATGGAAGCAACCTAAATGCCCATTGACAGATGAATGGATAAAGAAGATGTGGCACATATGTACAATGGAATACTACTCAGTCATAAAAAGGAATAAAATTGGGTTATTTGTAGAGACGTGGATGGATCTAGAGACCGTCATACAGAGTGAAGTAAGTCAGAAAGAGAAAAACAAATATTGTATATTAACGCATATATGTGGAACCTAGAAAAATGGTACAGATGAACTGGTTTGCAGGGAAGAAATTGTGACACAGTTGTAGAGAACAAATGTATGGACACCAAGAGGGGAAAGTGGTGGGGGAGGTTGGTGGTGTGATGAATTGGGAGACTGGGATTGACATATATACACTAATATGTATAAAATGGATAACTAATAAGAACCTGCTGTATAAAAAAATAAATAAAATAAAATTCAAAAATTCAAAAAAGAAAAATAAAAGATACATGTACCCCAATGTTCATGGCAACACTATTTACAATAACCAAGACATGGAAGCAACCTATGTGTCCATCGACAGATGAATGGATAAAGAAGATGTGGCACATATATACAATGGAATATTTCTCAGCCATAAAAAGAAACGAAATTGAGTTATTTGTAGTGAGGTGGATGGAATTAGAGTCTGTCATACAGAGTGAAGTAAGTCAGAAAGAGAAAAACAAATAGCGTATATTAACACATATATATATGGAATCTAGAAAAATGGTGCTGATGAACCTATTTGCAGGGCAGAAAAAGAGACGCAGATGTAGAGAACGGACTTGTGGTCAGAGCGGGGGAACGGGAAGGTAGGACAAATTGAGAGAGTAGCATTGATGTATATACATTACCATGTGTAAGATAGCTAGTTAGTGGGAAGCTGCTGTATAGAAAAGGGAGCTCAGCTCGGTGCTCTGTGATGACCTAGAGGTGTGGGATGGAGGAAGTGGGAGGGAGGCTCAAGAGAGAGGGGATGTATGTATACATATAGCTGATTCGCTTTGTTGTACAGGAGAAATTAACACAACATTGTAAAGCAATTATACTCCAATTAAAAAAAAGAGAAATCATATAACTTCTATAAGAATATGGGATTATAATCATCAATAAGAGTCTGACAACTCTAATACTTTATTGTTTTGCATAAAATTTTTTACTATCAGGATCTGAGTCAAAAATCACAAACAGATAGCCTGTGGAAGAGATGTGTTTCACAGATATGCTTTGTCTGCCCTTTTACCCCCTACACTATTTTCAAAACAATTTGAATTATTTGACAACAATGACAAAATTAACAAATTAGGACTGTTCTATGAACTTTTTTGATATAATATGACTTCATCAAAGAAGTGGCTATATCATCATATTCCTAAGTCACACCACACTCAATTGGAGATGATTATATGGGACATTTATACCAGGGCATGGAATCTAGAATCTATCTTGCTATGGAAAAGAACATTTAATTTTGAGGATTCGGAAGGCATTTCAGTGTTTCAATTCTAGATCTTTCTGTGAGAGTCGGTTTCATCTGTAAAATGGAGATAGAGTGCCAAGCCTTACAGCTTAGGAAGAGAGAGCAAGAGAGAACCCACTTCAGAAATAAGGCCTTCTAAAATTGTTGCTACAATTGCTATTATGTGTGGTTTGGATTATTAGAGATTGACTATCAGGCCTTTTCAGTCTAAAATTATAAAAGACAATCTCATATTAAACCTTTTCTAAGACGGAAGCCAGGAAATTTAGGTTCCTATTCTGACTGCCATGAAATGGGTTGTCTTTGAGACTTATTTGCAGAAGCAGCCTCACAAGTTTGCTGAAGAATAAAATAAGGTAATTGATGGAGGTCTCTTAGCATGCTATGGTTTTATATATATGTGAATTTCCTGAACCTAATTTTATATATATAATTATAGAGAGACTGGATCCATTACTGTTTGTAGCTTAACAATTTAGGCTTTCACAATGGACTGTTAAGAAACCTTTAGGCCAGAAATCCTGATGTTGTAACCATTCTGATCTGGGGACTGGAGATCTAACTTTTTCTTCCTTATTTACCATTCTTTGTAAAGATAGCCCTGAGCAACTGTTCAGGTCATTAGATAATTAGAATCTTAGTGTTGAAAAGCACATTCAAGGTGATGAAGTCTACCCTCCTATTGGAAGGTATACTTTAAGAATAATGACTATCAAATAGAAGTTAATTGAGCCTTGAAATGTATATTCTTTTCCATTTCACTTTCTAGCACGCACGGTTGGGATTCCACCCTTCGTCTTCAGGCAGGGACACTTGGTTGTCCACAGTAGGGAACAAGAATCTCGTGAGACTGTGCAGCATCCCTTCTATCCGTTCTCCTTAGAACATCTTGGTTGAACCTATCTGAATGTAGGGGATGCTCGGAGTCCTTCTGTACCTAGTTATTTCAGGACAAGAGGAAATCTTAGATGGAGGATGATTTGGCAATTACTCTGTGACAATTTCTTACTGTCTTTTAAGCATTGTAGCCTACTTGAGAGCAAGGACTGTTCATCTATGTTCCTTCATAGAAATTAGGTTTGTGTCTTCTGCAGCAAAGGATCCCTATATGTCTTTCAAGAGAGTTTTACCATGATGAATTTGTTGGATCCACACAACAATTTTGTGTATAGTCAAGATCATTCCCATTTTACAGAGAAGTAAGTAAGGTGGGATGACTTGTTTAAAATTGGTAGAACAAATAAACAGCAAAACTGGAACTGAAATTAAGTTTTCCCTGATTGGTTCTGTGCAGTTTCTGCTATTCCACTTTTGGATGTAGTATCTGTCTTAAAGCTACTACTTTACAACTGTCTATGTAGACCAAAATGATAAAGCAACTTCTCAAAACTGCTTTCAACTTGTATTCTATCGACTAGTTGAGTCTTTATTTCTATACTAGAAAACTCATTTTCCCAAATTACCTATATGAATTCCTTAATTCAGCACAATTATCAGTTAATTTACTAAAAAGGTAGTTTGCATGATCCTTTGCATGAAATGCAATTACATTCAAACATATATTGCATGCAATACTGAAAAGAAAATCACCCAGATAACAGTGATTATTCATCGAGTTATCCTGAAATATGGAGTAGATCCTACAATTAATGTAACTCCATTTATTTACATAGTAATTCTCAACAATTCTAAGTTCTATTGGCCATTTGCAGGTTGATACTGTTATATAGTACTAACAGATGTTAAATTAGTTTATAAAAACACCTAGGGACAACTGTAGCAGCAGATTGCTTGTAAGTAATAGGCAAGATTATAAAATTCAGATAACATGAAATGCAATAGGTTTATACTGAGACAAAGAAAAATACATATAAATATTAGAGACAAGATGTTGAATAGACTAAATTAAGATAAAACCAAAACAAATTGATTCAATATAAGTTAATATCATTAATAATAAAGATAATTCAGTAGGTAACTTCCTGTCAGGGAACTTCCATGCTCCTCTCATCCATTTTTGAGATGTTTGCTATTATATATTCCTTTCAAATTCATGATAGTGTTTCCTACATATAAATGCATTTATCATATATAGAAAATTAGCAATTCATAGAAAATGATGAATAAAATTTACCTAGAAAATAGGGGGTTATAAAAAGTTCCATATTCCCTCTAATTCTATGAATAAGCTGGTTATTGCAGTCAGTGAAACTAAGATTTTCCAATCATATTCTAATGGAAACAGGAGTGCCACCTTCATACAAGTGACACGTCCATATAATGAGGCTGGATTTGATTCCATTTGATTTCTCTTCAGAGATGTGTTATGCAATAAAAACAGCAACAATAATACAATGGCTGCTTGAAAACAAAACAAAACAAAAACAGCAAAATAAGAATTTCTACCCTCCAGAAGGTTTTTTTTGTCCACATTAGTTTAAATAAGATCAAAATTTCTCAACCACAGTTGCAGATTATCTGAGATAAACACTGGTGTAAGGGAGGACATTTTTGAGAGATGGTATTAATGGTATTTCTCTGTAAAAATATGCCAGAATCTTTGATGAAAATATGTACCCTTGCTGAAAACTGTTAATTAATAAGAATTTTTGATATCTGGATTTGTAGGGGAGGAGAGAAAGAGGTCCTTTTGGTGAGAAATTTGAAAGATGTATACAGGTTAGATTCTAAAGAGCATTTTAATTCTGTTCAGTAAAATCATTTATTACTCCTGCTACAAAAGAGCCAGCCCTGTTGATTCTCAATGCTTTTTAATGCATTGTGACTAGCATTACAATGACTGATGCAACACAATGTGTAGAGGAAAAAGTTCTGTCTCCTTCTCCCTCTCTCTCACCAATCAATATGCTGGAAGAAAATGTCACAGACTCCATTGAAGGTAATAGGTTTAGATCACCATTACACTTTCTATTCAATGAGCTGAGGCTGTTTGGGTCATTTCTGTTGGAAAATTCACCTGTTTGAAAGATTCATTTTATTCAGTGCAGTAGAACAAAACAGCAGAGCAGTGAGTCTGCTCCACCTCTGGCTTGTACCTTTCCTTCTCTCTGTTGCAGATGCATTCTAGTCCCCACTATACAACCTGGTCTAATTGAAATATATGGAAACCTCAGAAGCAGGGCCATTGAAAAAATGTAGCAGAAAAAGTGGGCATAAGTTTTTCTTTGTAACTTTCCCTCTACTTCTCAGCACTACTTCTCCCATTCCATCCTGGATGTGGTGCCTTCCTAGTCTCTCCTCCCAAGCTTCTCCAAACCCTCTGTCATAGTATGCTCCATGCTAGCCTGTCCTTTGTAATAAGCCCTGACCTGGGGTCATCCCATTCCTTCTGCTGTCCTTGTCCTGGGACCAGTCCCATGATCCATCCTAGGTAATTAAAATTATGTCACACCTAGGCTCAGATGTTCTTGCAAATACTGGGGTAATAGCTTATCCCTTACAGATACTCCTACACATTAGAAGATCATCATCTTATTCTTTTTTTTTTTAAAGCAAATCTCTCTCTTTATTTATGTATTTATTTATTTATTTATTTATTTATTTATTTATTGCTGTGTTGGGTCTTCGTTTCTGTGCGAGGGCTTTCTCTAGTTGTGGCAAGTGGGGGCCACTTTTCATCACGATGCGCGGGCCTCTCACTATCACGGCCTCTCTTGTTGCAGAGCACAGGCTCCAGACGCGCAGGCTCAGCAATTGTGGCTTATGGGCCTAGTCACTCCATGGCATGTGGGATCGTCCCAGACCAGGACTCGAACCTGTCTCCCCTGCATTGGCAGGCAGATTCTCAACCACTGCGCCACCAGGGAAGTCCCATCATCTTATTCTTAATGAGTACCTCCTACAAAAGTCTTAGGAAAAGGGAACAATCTCTTCCATCCTTCTATAAGCCTGACTCAAAGATGTTTGGCAATGGAATTTTGGTTCATTCTTTCATCTATAAGTGGTGTTGAGAAGGGGTATTATGGGTGGGCAGGTGGGGGTTCAGTCAATTCACAAACTATATCACCTCTGAACTTCCATTTTTTATCTGGCATTTCTCAATTTTTATGTAAAGTGATGTGCAAATGCAGCTTCAAATCCTCCATCCAAACAGATTGGTGTCCTTAAGTCTGATCTAAGTAAAACTGAAACCAACACTGGGTATGTCCAGATGTCTCCCTTCTAGAACCTGAAAATACATAATTGTCAGAATTGGTTATGACCTTTTTTTTTTTTAAGGCCGTATTGCCTGAGGTCAGTCAGCATGTAAGTTTAGAGTCTGTTTGGTGACTTATCAGAAGTGTGACCATGGCTAGTTGACATTATGGCTTAGTTGTTTCATTTACCAAGTCTCTAGGTACTTTATGGTTTTTAGGGATAAATGCTTACTTCAGGGTTGCTGTAGAGCTGGGGGAAAAATGATGTATGTAAAGCAATTAAAGTACTTATCAAATATCTCACCTTGTTAACACCTATTTTAAAAAATTATTTAACTCTTTTTATAAATGAAATAATTAAAAATGATCAAACCCGTAATATGTTTAAATGAATGAGTTGGTCAGAGTTCTTTCATCTGATGAACAATCAACACTTTGGAGTTTAGAGCATTTACATGGAAGAGAGCACAAATGGTGTGGTGGGGAAAGGAAAGAAATGGTGAGAGCCTCAGCAGGGCCCCATTTTCTTCCAAGATAAACACTGATAGAATACATGGACCACATTTCAACTAATCAAATGATGCATGCAACTTAGTTATCAAAACAAAAGTCTTTGGTATTATTACCCTATGAGTAATATTTATGCTGGGTCATTAAAAATTCAGATTCCAAAATTCTGGATGCTCTTAGGCCCTCAAATCATTTAAACAAACAAAGAGAATTCTCATGTTAATGAGGGCAAAAATTGGACTCCCCAGTTTACAGAGTATACCGAACTGAACAAAATTGTCAGCATAACATTTAAATTACTTTTTTGATAAGCTTGGCCATTTACAAATCATCAATTACATCTTCCAAAAACTATTTAGCATCAATTCACTCTGCCTTTTCAACAGTACACTTGACTAATTCCAAATAAATTGAAAAAAATTACCTAGCAGATTGCAAGAAACTGACCAAAAACAATTGCTAGGGTTTTAAATTATATATTGTTAAGCAAAAAAGTTTTCCTTTGCTTCATCATCCATGTTCCAGACATTAACCCTTTAGAACAAAGAGAAAGACAACAATGAACACGGGACCTAAGACCAAGTTCTATCATAAGAATTCCTGTTAAAGAATTTTTATGAGTTTGTATGCTACATTTGATGGCATAGTGTGAAGTCATTTTTTACACCTCTTTCTACATGTAAGGTCATGCCTTTGGCCCTGCAATTTCTGATTATTAACTACAAGCTTCTTAATAGAAGAGAAATTAGAACTTACAGAATGATGCTAATATTGAGGGAATCCCAACTGAGGCCCTAATAGTCATAGCATTCTCCCACAAACCAGTGAAATCATTAGAATCGATTCCTCTCCACAGCCAATCTCCTAGGTCCTTAGGACTCCACTTCTTGAAACACCTAGTGAGCTCTCCTCTAAAATCTGTTTGGCGGAAAAAGATCTAAAATCATAGGGCTTGGACAGTAACTCTATCTAAACATCCCTGGGGTCAGAGAACATTACTGGCTTCTGGGAATCAAGTTTGACAAATGCTGTTTCAATATACCCGTATGTCAAGTGTGTATGTATGAATGGAGTATGGAATATTCTGTATTCAAATACGGGGTACTCCTTTAATTCAAAATATGTCTTAGTTATCCCCACAATCAGTTGGCATTTCATCAGAGAAGGTTCTTTTTTTTAAATTATATTAGCTTTAGCATTTCTTAATGAGAAAAATAAGACTTTTCACTTAAAAGTGAATAAATAATGTGTAATATAAATGCAAATGTCAGTAGTAAATAACCCCATGATTTATTTTTTGTCTGGACCCTCTTCTGGCATTCTCCATTTGCCTTCAGAAATGATGGCTTTGTAAAGTGAAGACTGAGATGGCTGCACCATCGAGTTATAACAAGCAAATTCCCCTGACTCAGTGTACGGTCTTCCACGTAACCTTGTCCTTGAACGTGCACGTCCTTGTGAGCTGGACTCATCTGGTGTGGTGTTTGGTGTAAACCATCAAGGTGATGAATTCTTCTTGATTAAAGAGATGGGAATGTCAAAAGTCTTGATGGATATAATGTCCATCAAAGATGTTTCAAAATCCAGTCAGAGAAAGAAATTCACAAGGTATTAAAAACAGAGGTACAACTGTGAGACAGAGAGGAAGATAAAAAGCCACATCCCACATCAACTTCTCCAGGTTCTATTCTGCTCCCAAAGGAAAGAGAGGCTTCTGAGGGGTCGGCAGTCTTTGGTTAAATGATATATAATACTTTCCTCCTGTAAATCAGGGCCTTGTGGGGACTTGAGAAAGGTGAAAAGACTGCCATTGCTCCAGTTCACCCCTTCTGTCAGGGGGACGACATTATAGGACAGTGATCAAGTAAAGAGGTTTTAACAGACCAGTGGCCAAAAATCCTCCACTGAGGACAGTCTTGGACAAAAGTAATGAATTTGATTTACAACAGCTACTGGTCCTAGAATAGATTTGAGCCTCCCGTCTGTCTATAATTGTTAAAAAGAAAGAGAGAGCAAGAGAGAGAACACAGAGGAACATTTTAACCCTTTGTATAGTACTATCGTCATTCTTATCTTAGTAGTTATTTTATCCACTATATGGTCCTAAATTTAATTTCATTTAAAAGTCATAATAGTCTCTTAGCTGAAGTGCATACAACTGATTATTAATTTAGTTTCAGGGAATGAATACTAAAGAAAAAAAAGATACCAATTAAATTTCAATTGGCTATTTTTTAAAGCTGCAAACAGCAGAATCCCCATTTCAATTTAATTAACTGGGAGAGGGAGTTAGAGAAACAAAAAACTTGTACTTTCATATTTTGTACTTGTATTTCAATATTTTTTAAAAGTAATTTCTTTTCTAGATGAACAAGAATTGAACATCAAAAACCAATAAGAAAACAGATACCACTGACATTGGTCCATTGCCATTGCCATTATTACAAATTTGTATTATATTTTGCTGGTCCATTGCCATTGCCATTATTACAAATTTGTATTATATTTTGCTACAAACCCAAACAAAAGCCTCTGTGAGAATGGTTCTCACTCTATTTACTTTCTTGCTCAAGTTTGAAACCACCAGGAAAGATAGAGATCAAAATGTGTCAAACTATCCCAGAGAGAAACTCAAAAAAGACATTTTTCAGTGCATGAAAGAGAGACTGTTCCTTGTAGAAGAAAGAATATTCCTCTGTTGATAGAAAGTGAAGTGCAAGAAAGGGGAAGAAAACAAATTCAGAAAGTTATTTTCCTTTAAGACATACAGCTCATTTTCTTCCTTTCTTTTAACATTTGTTTTCCCTGTGGGCCAAAGCCAGCTTTACGTTTAGGTAGAGAATTCAGACTAACCAAATACATGAGGGTTCCAGATATCTTCTTTGGCCTAAAACAAACAGTACCATAATTTATACCATTCCTGCTGTCTTTATAGAAGCTTTCTAAATGCAAAAGTCTTCCCAGAAATGTGAAGTAGTAATAACTTAACTTTGATTTGATTTTTTGGGTACCTAGAGTATAATGGGTAGCTGAGGAAATAGTTTTGTTTTTCAGGATTTTAACTGGATAAATATCTGGAAAATATGTCGCTGTTTTTAGGCTACTGGAAGGGGGCATGGGGCAGAGGCGTTTGTAGTTAGAGGTAAGGAAACCAGAAAGAGCAGATTTGAAAGTTTCTATCTACTTGCCTATCTATCTATTGATCAATGGATCACTTAATCATGTATCTACCTTTCTCCCTGAAAAAAGAAAGAAGAAAAAAGAAACTTTGTCTGCAATGCTGGGCACAGAGCACATAAAGAAACCATGGTGCCTTAATTGATGTAATTAGAGATTAATAATAAAGAAAAAAATGTGGACCCACTCTTAAAAACCTCATACCTTCTTCTACATTTGTCACAATTTCAGTTTAAAGACAGAACTCAACATCTCTAAGTTCTGTTACGAGAAGTTGTGTTTTCAGGGCCCACAGCCTGTGGTGGTCTCTCTTCCCCCAAGACCATCCAGAAAGGTAGTATTCGAAGATGGGGATTCTGCTCCATTTCCACCATGGAGCTGTAACTGGGTATTACCTAAGCTCTCCAAGCCTTACTTACCTTATTTAGATGACTCCACAAATATTTATGGAGCCCTTTTAGAGCTGGTACCACCCCACACACTGGGACTATACCAGTGAACAAAGGAAGCCTCAGCTGATCAGGGAGAGACAACAAATGGAACAATATGTAAAGATATGTAAACATCAGAAGGTTTTGAAGAAAAGAAAAGCTATGTGAAGGGTTTGGCTGCTAGGGTGGAGCCTAAAGTTTCCTTTAGGGAAGTTTACAAAGATCTTTCTAATAAGGTTTGGTCTGGGAAGAGAACTGAAGACTTGGAAGAAATCCAGTGTGGGTGAGCCCGGTGGTGGGAACGAGCTATATATTCTCTGAGTGTACTTAGGAAACAGTCATATCCAGAGCAGAGGAGTGAGACGAGGGGTGGGAGGAGAAGAGGACCAGGAGGTAGGGGCTTAGGAAGGATGTGGAAGAGGAAGATTGGATCCCATCCAATGGGCTTTGTAGCCATTGTAAGAATTCTGCTGTTACTGTGCCTGAGGAGAGAAACTATTGGTGAGTTTTGAGCTGAAGATGGACTTGATAGTATTCACATCTGATGTGAATGATTATCATATTGATATCTTGCACTATTATGAAAATAAAATGAGATAATGCCGGAAAAGCCAGCACATAAAAGTTGCTATCGGGCTGAGCAGTGCCTGCTAAGTCTAAATATACAAATTGTAGAGCCTATTCCATGGGCTTCTCTGCCTCGTCATCAATGTTCTCTCCTGTGTGGGCTCTGCCACCCAACTAGCCTGTTAGCTCCTTGAAAACAGGACCATTTTGTACCTTGCTTTCTGTCAAAGAATCTAGATTTGCACATAGTGGCTGACTTAAGTTTTTGTGGATTGATTGGTTGCTATTAGTATTAGTAAAACTATCTGGTAGGCATCAACTCCCAGTGCAAGCAAATCTTATGTTCGGTGGGAAGGAATGTACAAGCAAGGCTTGGAAAAATCTCCTTGTGAAGAATGAGAGCTGTCTATCCTCCAGTAAGTATTCACTCAGACCCTTGTTCCTGAAAGTCTTTCTTTCCAAATTTCCCTCAAAGTATCTAGCAAAGAATTGTATATAATTTTGAACAATATGTTTTAAAATTGTTTAATGAGACTGTGAATGAAAAAGAAATAATCCTACAGTACATATTTACATTTTATAAGCTTAGTGAAAACGTACCTTCTCCTGTCCCATTTCAGAACTACAGTCTGATTTGAAGTTACTCTTTCTGTATTAGAGTAAAATATGTGTTGACCATCCATAATGTGTAAAAGGCCTCAGGGGATGCAGCAGGCAAAGTTGTACCTCTGCCTGGGGCAACATATGATTGTGGACAAAACACTGAATCCTTGTCAGAGGACACAGATCCTTGGCTGACCTTTGCTACTTCGGGCAATAGGACCAGGCTGGGCTTTATTGCCCAGTTTCTTCATTTACAAATGCAGGTGCAGACATATGCTGTGTAAAAAATCTCAGGGATGTGGTGATAACCAAGCATGAAAATATATATATAAAATCACTTCTTAAATTGCTTTAAGGAGTCAGGGTGCAGCATTCCCCAAATAAAGCCTATAGGGGCATTTAGGATTAGGCAAACAAATGTGCAGGTAGTAAGTACCATAGTAAACTTTTTTAAAAGAGTGATTAATATGCACCGTAGCAATCAGAGAAAGCTACTTGAAGCAGGTGAGCTTTAAGATGGATTGAAAAGTTACAATTTTCCAATTTTACCTTGTAATTCAATGTCAGGCTTCTGGTGAAGTCACTCTTTAGCTTCATTTAACTTGCTCACTTTGCCTTCTTTCTTGGTCTTAATCTTTTAAAATTCCAGGTGTACATTACGTTGTATTTTAAAATTAATTTAGACAAGAAGATCCTATTTGTTCTTTTACTTACCTCTCATATTTCTTCTTTTTTTCCTAAACAGTCTTGAATTTTCTTTATTTTTCTCCTCTTCAACTGGGTTTCTGAGACCCTGCAAATTCAAG
The DNA here is from genome assembly GCF_949987535.1 of Balaenoptera acutorostrata. NCBI lineage: Eukaryota > Metazoa > Chordata > Mammalia > Artiodactyla > Balaenopteridae > Balaenoptera > Balaenoptera acutorostrata. The sequence continues at coordinate 38,409,374 of NC_080076.1, forward strand.
GATGTACCACCTACCACACTTTCCCTGAGAAATTCTGCGAGGAGTCTTGGATTATATAAGCACCGTCTACCACTGGCAGCCATTTTGCACTTCATGCTTCCCTCATTAATGTCTCAAAATGTAGCTGATTGCCTCTGTGACCCCTTAATTAAAGACAATTAAAAGTTGCTGGGTTACCATGGGGATGACTGATTACCCAGCGGAGTTCACATTTGAGAAGATGAACCCTCAACAGTCTTCTTGCATGAAAAACAAGGATTTAGCCCTCGGGCCCTATTATTTCATTCCCACAATATTAAGAAGTTACCTAAGATCTTATTAAGGTTGGAACTCCAACCCCCTTTTGAATAGAGTTATCCTGCAAAACAATTTCTCAAGTGTCTCTTTATTCCCCTTTCTCAGGCCCCTTCTTTAATCTGCTACCACAGAATGGTAGAGATAAAAATGTACTTAAAAAGCTAAACAAGTTAAGCAAATTAACTAACTAGATACCATTGCAGTCTGTTGCATATCCTAGATTCAGGGAGGGAGCCTTCCAGACTGTTCCCTGTCCCCTTGATCCCAGCCCAGTTTTTATTAAGTTGTGAGCAGAATAGTATGCACTGTCCCTGACTCTTTGCTGCAGTCCTGGGTTGACAAAGGCAGGCACAAACTGCTCTCTGATTGCTATTTCTACCCCCTTGTCTAGTTATTTTTGCCTGGACCACTACTTTCTTTTTTAAAAATTAACAGCAGAAAGAAGATGGAAAAGCAGAAAAGTTAATTTTTCCATTTAGCCTGATATTTTAGAATACCATTAACTGACCTGATCCTTCCTCTTAGTTTCTATTTATTTTTCCTTATTTTGTATTAGTGAACTCCCTAATCCTGTGCTTGGTTGGATATCCTTCAAGATTTCTGTGGAAGACAATCTTCCTTAAAATGTCAAGGTTATCTCAGAAATCAGTAATCCTTATACACAGGAGCCTCAATTCCTACCTGGATGGCCTTGTCAGTGCCATCTGACAGGCTGGGTTTTCTGACCCCTACAGCTGCTTCTGTCCAATGAGTGGCTGTTCCACCCCTCAATCTGGTTCTCATCCACTCCCAGCACATGGAACCCCTGAAGGAGAATCTTAACATGCCCAGACACCTCTCAAAAGGTTTTGCCTTCATTAAGTTACTCAAAAGATGTTTAACTGCTTTTGCCTCAAAAGGCTAATTGAGCCCCTATGGGCACCTCTTATGTCTATGTATAAAAACTCACAACTTTTTCACATTTATTTGACATGTCATCCAAGATGTTTGTCCTCACTAATTTCAGTGGATTCTACCCTCAGGAGTTCAGTGGATTCTATCCTCCAGAGTCCCAGGAGTTCTAGGTAGGTTCTTATTATGATCATGGTTTTCTAGACCATTAATTGACCAATGTGTTTTCTTAATTATAATATTTGTCTTCCACTCCTGCAGCATGAGTCCCCATGTTCAGGACAGAAGTCAATCTTTCTAGAGGCTCCTAGGCCTAGCATTGGGATCAGAGGAAGATCAGTACACATGGAGAAAGATCTTATATTATCTAAACTGACTCCATGCAATATTTCATTTGGTAAATTGAATGACAGAATAAAGCACTTTTTAATAAACCTCACCCTCTGCAGTAGTTATGACTGTTTTTTTTTTTTCATTTTGATTAGAATTTTGAATTTCTATTTGATCCCAGTCACTCATACCATCTAAAATGCCCGGTTTGAAGGGGTGAGAATGGTAACCCACAAATGTACTCAACCCAAGGGAAATAATAGAATAATGCATTCTCTATGTTTCTTCCAATTCTTCCTACCACTGTGTAAGTTCTTCAAAAAAAACACACACTGCATTTGGATTCTAAAAAAAAATGTGATTACTATTACAGTGAGCTTCTTTAATGCACCCTGCATGTAACACCCCAGCAATCCTTGACTGATTTGCTACCTTCAAAATAAAATAATCTTAATAGTTTTTAAAGCCAATAAGCAGAAACTAATTTCGAGAGCCTGCTTTGTGCACGTTAGATCCTGGCCATGGCACTTAGTATTTTCCACAGATAATTGAAGCATAATAGGTGTGAAAGGCTGACAATTTGGACTTTGTAGGTGGTGAGGAAAGGGTCACTGGTGAGGCCACCTGTCCTTTGTTCGTGTGCAGCACAGCCATGTTTCAAGTAGTCCTGGGGTAAGGTTCCCTCGCACTGTGCTCTCAGCAGGACTCTAGCCTGACCTGTAGAGACCACCTCGGAGAGCATGTGTAGTTCACTTTCCAGGACCGGCTCTGTCCTTGATCTCCGTGCTGTAACTGACATCAAGGTGACCAATTAGTGGGCAACATGATGGTGTTTTCTGTGATGTTCGAAAGGCGCAGAGGTCACGGAGATTCAAGCCTTTCTCACTCCCGGGAGGCTGCACAAAGCCATGTCTCTGAAGTCTGACTTCAACACAGCATCCCACAAATGAAGGTATGGCTCCTTTTTTGAACTTGACCAGGAACATGCTTGCGGAGCAGGGGACTGAAATGCAGCTGCTCCAGCAATTTTGAATAGTAAAGACATTTGCTGATTGCCAAAACTGAGCTTTACCCTGTGACAAGGTAAACCGGGTCATTATCAAGGGGAGATGAAGGCAAGACGACCAGGAAAGAAAATACAGCTTTCAAGGTTTTAGGGACTGGGGGACTAAAACTCTATGGTAAGTGAATAGGCACATACCATTGTTTTCTTTCAACTTCCTATTCCACTAAACATTTTGCCAATATTTGTTTTACATCATGGGTAACAGTCTTGGAATCTTATTTTATGTCTGTTTAAAATTTGCAAAGTGTTTTGCCATTCTAGCAACCTTGGTGAGTTAAGGAGATTAATTGTCTGCAAGTATCTGATGAAGCAAAACGAGACTGTTAGAAGCCCCTAGTCCTGTGTATTCTTTGCTTTGGTTAGTTGGCAAGAGGACAGGGCCAGTCCACTGAGGTCAGGATGAGGAGATGGATGATCCTGATTGGGAGGACAAGGTACCAGCAAGGCAGGTAGCCCTGAGAGAATCAGGCAGGAGGCTGCTCTGATGATCAGAGTCTTGCATACAGAAGATCAGAGACCTTCAGCTCATACAAGTCAAGGAGCAGTCCAAAGGTGAATGTTTAACCTGTAAACAGACTATTTCTGTGATCTGTTTTATCCTACTGGGATGTGGTTCTGGTAGGATTGACAGATTTAGCAAACAAAAATATAGGCCATCAGTTAAGTTTGAATGTCAGACAACAAAAAAATTTAGTATGCCCCAAATATTGCACAAGACATATATATGTACATATATACATATATATATATATATATATTTTTTTTATTTACCTGAAATGCAAATTTAGTTTGGTGTCCTGTATTTTAGGCCCACACTGGGGTAGGTGCCAGAGCTGGAAGGGTTCTGGCACCAACCAGTAAAAGTGTCAGTCAATGGTGGAGAGTGAGTGGAAACCAGGATCTGGATAAATGGAGACTCTGAAACTTCCAACTCTGCTTAATCACACAGTATTTTATTTTTCTCTTATTCTGTTTTCTTCTTAGTAGAAAGTGTATAGAAAAATACAACCAAACTAGTATTGATATGGAAGCCACTTGACTTCATAGGTTGTCCAAGCAGTTTACAGCATCTTTCTACTTCCTGTTTACTTCACTTCTTCCTCTCAGGTCCAGAGCCTTCATAGTTCCTTTGGCACCCACTCCCCCAAACATGTTTTGGGCATTCCTCTCCACACACACACACACACACACGCACACGCACACACACTTTTGAAATCTGCTCAGTGTTCCCTATAATGTGGCTGAAGCAAATTCTGTAGACTAGACTAAGTTGTGCTGTCTTAACGGATGATGATAGTTTAAATTGCCAACGCACAGGAATGAGGCCACCCAGAGGCTGATCTTGAAGTGATGGGCAAAGTGTAAATCACTAGTAGCCAGTGAGATGACGCTTTCAGATTAGGGAGACTTTCATTGTTTCTCAAATCAGGCCATATTGGATAGTGCTTGGAAGCAGGGATGGCTCTGCCTTCAGGAAATAGGAAAATCATTGGAATCTGGAATTAAATTTAGGCTAACTTCCAAACAGGAGTCTCTGTTTTCCTAAAAATATAACACATAGCCACGTTACTCTGATCCTTTGACCTGTTTTGTAAGCTCTTGTCTCACACATTTTCTCAAATTCTGTTACTGCTTATCCAGATGACAATATTACAAATAGCTCTCTCCACTCCCCCACTAAAAAAAAAGAAAGAAAGAAAGGAAGAAAGGAAGGAAGGGAGAAGGAAAGAAGGGCAGAGAGAAAAGAAACATTTCACTGGTATGGACCCCAAAGGGACAACACACTTGAATATAGTTATAATATAAAAATAACTCCATGATTATCCGATGAGAAAGGCTACAAAATGTGCAAATGCCAAGTGTCATTATAATCACAGAGTTCATTCTGCTAAAGAAGCTCATAATTTCTCAGACATTTACCACAGCTCTCTCTGCCCCCATGGAGATGAGTTATAATCAGATGCAACCACAGGCCAATGTCTCTGAGCCAAACTCAAAGGGACTCTCCATTAAAAACTACTAACATTATTCATTTGTCTTTATTTTGTGTAGTGATTATATCTGGGGAGCGAGACACCAGACCAAAACATCACGTTACTCTTTGAGGCAGGGCTGCTGCCACATTTTAATCTAATAGCCCACTGCTGCTATGATTGGCATTTGTGTGAGGAAGGAAGAATAACTGTTTACAGCTGAAAATCTTGTCCTTACCCCTCTTGGCTATTTACCCTTTCTTTTTTCTCTCTATTTCTCACTGTTCGTCTTCTCTTCCTGCATCTTTCTTCCCTACCTTATTCTCCCTCTCCTCCCAGTCCCCTCTTCCCTCCTTCTCTTCCCTTTCTCCTCCCTTCACCCTTTCCTTCAGGGTGCTAGTGCTGTAGCCTCATCCGTAATGCCAGGGGACTGTCCTTTAACTGACAACTGAATTGCTCATGTGAGTTTCCAGGGCTCCAGTTTATTTTCAGTCTGGGTTGTTTGGGGTAGGATTTCAAACTGTATTTACAAAAAGGAGGAAAATGAGCCCATTAATCTCCTTTGCTTTCTCATTCCAGCTTTCTCTCTTTCTTCAAACTTTTTTATTTCCCTTTCTCTGAAATAGACTTTGAAAATACGCTTTGGTACCAATAAAATTAATCTGATCAATCAAGTTGTGTCAACTGGAATCCTAAGATGTGCAGAGTCCAATTATCACCCCTATCCCTGTTAGGAGACCACTCTGGCATTTCTCTTACAGTTGAGGACCTCTGGGAAGATGAGAGGGGAACTTTGCTGGGACAGCCCTTGGAGAGGTAGATCTCTACCCTAGCTAGTTCTACCCCTATGTTTCTGTGACTTCATATTTTGCCCCCCCTTTGTCACTAGATCACTTTCACTAATTCAAAGGTTCCATTCCTTTATCACCAATTTTCTCCTTGCTTTTAGATCAGTTCCATCAGTCTCAAGACACATGATATGTGATAATCTTAAAAGAAAACAAACAGTAAGAGCAGCAACAACAAAATTAGCCTTCTGTTTACCCATTAACCACTTTAGCTATGGTCCTATTTCTCTTCCCTCTTCTGAAAGCATTGTCTGTATTGCCACTTTTATGTCCTTTATGCATGCACTTTTATGGTATTCTAAGTATATAGTCATCCAACACACCCAAAACTATTCTTGTCAAAGTTGCAGATGACTGTCAAGTTGCTAAGTCTCAAGGTCAATACTTAAGTCTTTGACTATCTGTAGAAATGTGGTACAGGGTGGACAACTGTAGACTGATGACATAAGGAATAAAACTTTTCTTGGGAAAGAAGATTTGATTCAACAATAATTTGTCAGCACTTGTGGCATGAGGTAAGTTGATGACACCAGAGCTGCAGGTCATAAAGTTGAAAGAATCAGAAGCTAAAAGAACCATTTATCTGACATTACAATGGGATATTAGGGATACAATATGGAGACGTGGCATTAGAAACATTTTATAATACTAATGACGGCATCAAGATGGCATCATTATATTGGTGATGGTTGAACATGGTCGCCGAAGTGTTGGTAGAATTGGATTGGGGATATTGGTGATCTGCCTACAGCAATTGTACAATTATTTTATATATGCTTTTCAAATAGTACATATGACGTATTTCTTATTCAAAGCTGACTGAATAACATATAAACCCATTTCTTGCAAAATCAGGTATTGGCACATGGAGAATATTGCTTGCAGGGTTGCTGGGTTGTGAGGTGTGTTGTCCCACGGGGATGGTCCTAGGCTGCAAAACTCTGTCATCTCTCTGTTCTTTGTTTCCTCTCCACCACTCTTATCAGGCTGTCACTTCATGTTGTCAGCTTTCCTACTGCTTCTAATCTGCTGTGAACTGAGAAAACAAAAACAAGTGTGCTGAAATTGTATCTAAAATAAGACCAGAGGGGGTCCGAGTGAAGACTGTGAGAATGACATGAGAAATTTTGCATATTTAAGACCTCTAACTTTCTCAGTCTGTCTCACTATCAAACCCCCTTCCTCATTTATGTCATGTGTACCTTCATGCCTAGGTGTTCCTGTCCCACTCAGTATTGTATAACTGACTGGATATCCAGTATTTAGATTCCCTCTTAACTATTAATTTCCCCTGAGTCCTACAACACAGTTATTCTCCCATCCTCTCAGGTACTATTGTTTTAAATGTCTCCAATGTACTAGTACTTAGTATAGAACTCCTTATATCTTTATCTTTCTCTAAATTTATACAGTCTCCCCCAAGTAATTCATGGGATCCTTGAGGTCAGAGACAAGTTGTCTTTCATTTGTTTGACTTTATTGACTTTATTTATTTTAGGTATTTATATCTACCTTGTTCCAAAAAAGATTTTAAGTGACTAACAAAATTACACAAGATAAATGGATAAAGAAGTGAAAAATTAAGACATGAAATCTTAGTAGAAAATAAGATGAATTCAAGGATAATATTAATGCACACATATGTTAGCTGTGATGTTCTCTACAGCACTTTAGATGGATTGTTGTGTGTCTTATCTTTCTAACAGTGAACCCAAAGATAGAATCATGATCAAGTACTTAATTTATAGTAGATATAACATAGACAAACAAATAACCACACAAACAAAAAGTCCAGTTACTCAAGAAAAGCCTACTTGTTGGAAAAAACATCTCCAGGGGTCTTTATAATCCTGAGGCTGTGTCAAGTAGTAAACAAAGTTTTTAATTTATTATGTAGCATCTATACAATAAATATGAGCAAAAGAGTTTCATCTGGCAATTTGGTATAACGTCCAACAGCTCAGACTGAGGCCACATGATCAGGAATTAGGTTTTCTACATTGTTACACTCACATTGATTCAAACCATTGATACAAACAATATTCAAAGGACAAACAAGCTGCCTTCTACCCCTGGAAGAAGCCAGTACCAATTGAACACACACATACACACACCCTGCAAATGTTCATTTTAGATTAGTTGTGCTTTTTATTTGGCTCTGAGAATAAATGGGACATTTCTAATGAGTGCTCACCATTTTGGCAGCCAGACTACGCAGAGATGATATGAACTGCTAACCACCAGGGACAATGTTTGCCCAGATGTGACTCTATCTTATGCTACAAAGCATTGTAAATGTCAAACCCCTGGTTGATATGCAATTCTCCATTTACCATACACAAAGCCTGCTGGAGAACAAAAGGGGCCAGATAGAGATGTGTAAATCATTATAATGGGACCAACAGATCAACAACATCACCCCTTAGAAATAAGATGGCCTGAGGTCATGCTTCTTAGATCACTAGCCCCTTTTCAAAATGTCCTTTTTTTGGTTTGTCCTGTTTTTCAAGAGGCACCACAGCTTTTTGTAATTAAAGTTGTATTGATTTTGTATTTTTAAAAAAGGATTATAAAAAGACTAGCATGAACCAGAACAAAGGCAGATAATGGATGGTAAACAAGAGGAAAGGTAACAGTCCAGAAATGTGCTCATAATAATTCTCATATACCTGCTCCCTAAAGTTGATTCAGATACTATTTGTTTCAAATGCCAGCCTATGTACCAACAGTTTCCAAGAGTGATCCTAGTCAGTGACTTACATTTACTATAGCAATTATGATTATAGGCTTTCTGTCTTCAAAATCTTTAATTCATCTTAAGAAATATTTGTTCCAGGATCACAAATATAGTGGTTGAGGCCTGGTGCATGATGATAGAAGGACACTTTAGAACTTCAGGAATCTCCTTCATTTTAGCACCACTGCACACCCACAGAATGGTCAGGCTGACATGTCCTCAGGAGGCATATTCAGATAATGATTAATTTTGCCATAAGACCAACAAATGTAATTGGGATCACTTAAGAGGAAAAACCTGACCACTTCTGTAGCTCTGTTCACAGTGTCTAGTACAACTCTTTAGTACATTTTGAATATTAATTATATTAAATTCTCTAAGTACATAGAAAATAGTCACATAGAAAATAGTCAACAGAATGGATGTATCAGAAATTTCCCCACCTCCAAACCCCTGAAAATATCTCCTCAGTTACATCTGCAGTTCTGCTTAGGATATTTCACTGGTCTGCTCAGTCTACTGCGTGTTGTCTGCCATGTTCTTTCTGCCTTTCTTAGTGTATCTCACCTGAGTTATGTTGCATGTCTGAAGAAGACTTAAGAGCTTTACTCTTGCCAAAAATGACAACACCACTGCGATGGTAGGGCTAGCCCCTGCCACTTCCAAAGTCACTAAATTGTACAGTTCTTCATCTGGACTACTTTTCAAGAGAATGAAGAGATTGTCCTTCTCTGCCACACTTTACCAACATTTCTCATTTTGACCCCCACAGGATTGCTGGTTCCTCATGTGACATCAATAACGTTATTGGCTGCACTCAGGCCTCAGGTCATGGTGCTGAACCAGGTTCAGAGTCATGCTGCCCTGTTTTCCCTTTTCCCTGCTCCTTTATTGCAATCCCTTCCCTTACTCCTCAGGGACCCATGTGCAAATTCTCTCCTTGTTTCAGACAAAACCTAAATCCTTTTGCAAATCAATTCAGATAAATGAATTGTTGTTATTTGAATCTCAGTTTGTGTAGGAGATTGAAACTAAAGAGAAAATGAGGTGTTAGATTAGCAGTGGTTTCCATATAGCTATTTGTTGCTTACCAGCTAGCATGCATAATGAGGATTTGACTAAGACAATCAGGTGGATACCTGGAATAGTTAAACGAAAGTGATTGATGTTATACTTGTGAAAATTACAAAGGAAAATGTTAGCTTTAGAGTCAGGAAACCTATGATCTAGCTGTAGCTCTGTTACTAACTGGGAGACATCATTTAATTTTCTGGGAATGAGTTTATTTTTTCTATTAAATATAGGGAAGTGTAATCTCTAAGTCAGTTCCAACTTTCTCCTCCTAGGAGAATGAACTTCTATTCTGGTTCTTTGATACCAAGTAAGGGTGTATTTTCTAGATGTATCTTTGAAATTTTGCTAGGTCCTAATGGGGGGTCCATAAGTAATCACTAAATCAATATTTAAGGAATATCTGTTTTAAGCAAGACCTTATATAAAACACCATGAAATATCCAAAGGCTTTTAAGGCATGGTCTTCTCTGTAAAGGGATTTTAAGAGATAAAAAAGTTATGAATGTAAATGAAGTTAACATATGATTTCTGAAACCAAACGTGGGGTGCATAGTCACCTGTACTCAGATGTGATGTGTCAGGAGGGTTTCCGGGATCTGAAATGGGACACAATGGGATTCTGGGTAGAGGGAGAGAATGAGCACATATATTTGTTGGAAAATATCAATAGAACACGTTCATGGTTTGTTAACTGGAGGTGATTTTTTAAGAGAAGTGAGTGCCGTTGGCTTGTGACAATCATGGAATTCCAAGGGGAGACATTTGGAATTTATCCCATTCCACCTAATGAGCAATTGGAGGTTTCTTCTTTTACCAGAGAGAGTGAACAACTGTATTCTCGAGATAAAGATTTCTCTGTGAAGATAGAATGTTGATTCTTTATTAACCTTTAAAATCTGAGGTAAAGCTGAAAAAAAATATGACTTAAAAAATAAAGGAATGGCATCACCAGAATATTTAAAAATCATCTGTGAATATCTGTAGTTTGAAAAAGCTCATGGGGGGGCATCTTCTCAGGAAGGGAGAGATGAAGAAACAAACGAATATAAACTCTACATTTGGTTTGTGCCTTGAAGCCATTGGCATTAATTAAGATTCTATGGCTTCCAAACAATTATGACATAATTAAAGTAAGATTCTTTCTACAGTAAAACGATAAGAAATGACTTTTAGAAACCATGGGAACCATTAAAACAGCACATCAGTATCAAAATGAGCAATATTTACTAGTATTAGCACTATTAAAATGCCTTTTGAAGACAAACTTGGGCAATTATTACTCAGAAAAACTCACATTTGGAGATATAGAGCAGTGATAATTAAATCCCACAGTCTATATATCTCTCTTTTTTGTGTTTGACAGAAGAGTCTTTAAGAGAATCTATTTTAATGGCACTGAATTAATAAGAAATTCAAACAGAGAAAGGGCACTTAGCAGGAGGTTAGTATTCAAGGAGACACAGCTGTCATTATTATTATTGTTATTGTTATTATTATTCTTACTCTTTTGGAGGTGCTAAAGCTCCATTTGTGGGATTGGTACACACCCAAACAAGTTCAGCCTCTGGCTCATAAACTTTCTCTAATGGGTATAGCGCACCCTTAATTAAAATTGACAAAGTGCAGCTAAGCTGGATTATTATGCAGGTTTAATAGATGGAGTACTTGAGACTTGGGTCATTGGTTTGAACCAAATGGTGAGCCTGTGTCCAGCAGATCAAAAGCATCTGCAAAATAAAGTCAGGGCTTCCAGTGAATTTTGAAGTTTTGAATGCTGGACAGGCAAACTCATCATTCTGATTAAAGACAAATTTAATAGAGGTCAAGCATGGTTTACTTTCTTTTTTGTTCATGGGAATTTGGGCACATGCACAGGAGGCATATATGCTGGGGTAGGGAGTAATCAAAGTGAGAAATAAAAGACAGTCAGTAGTCAATTCCTTTCACTCTGTTGGAAAATATGATTAAATCATGGTGGCCCTTAGGAGACACTGACTTAAGAAAGAAAGAGAACTCAAATGCCCCCAAACACTATTTCCACCATTTTTTAAAAGACCATGCATAGTGGGGATGTTTCTGAAAGAGGAAATGAATGAATTTCCTCTAAAAATATTAATGTCCCAAAATAAATGTGAGACATATAAGATATGAGGAGAAACGATGAGAAGGGACCAATGTCATTCTTAAAAAAATGTACATGAAAGTAATGAGATAAGATAACACATAAACTACCTTCAGTGTCAAGTGGTGAAGTTTGTGCTTAAACTTTTCTGAGTTTTAGGTTTTTTTTGTTTGTTTGTTTGTTTGTTTTAATAAATTCACGTTCTTTTATTTATTTATTTATTTCTGACTGTGTTGAGTCTTCGTTTCTGTGCGAGGGCTTTCTCTAGTTGCGGCAAGTGGGGACCACTCTTCATCGCGGTGCACGAGCCTCTCATTATCGCGGCCTCTCTTGTTGCGGAGCACAGGCTCCAGACGCGCAGGCTCAGTAATTGTGGCTCACGGGCCCAGTTGCTCCGTGGCATGTGGGATCTTCCCAGACCAGGGCTCGAACCCGTGTCCCCTGCAGTGGCAGGCAGATTCTCAACCACTGCGCCACCAGGGAAGCCCTAGGTTTGTTTGTTTGTTTGTTTGTTTTATTCTGAATTAACCAGTCCAAACCATTATGTATACAATTACAATTTCCATTATGCTATGCAACATGAGAAAGAAAATGCACTTCTAGAACGGCTTTCTATAGTTTTGAAGAGAAATAGGAACTTTTCAACTAAGACCCCCAAAGCTATAACTCTGGTAGATTTTAGGTAATTGCTTTCTGCACTTTAAATATTGTTAACAGTTATCAAAAAGATGACTAGGTTGTAAAGGAAGCAGTCTTAGATTTCAAGAGGAAAGAATCCAAGTCAAGGAGGTGTTGTGTCTCATCCTCAGTGCTCAGTCAGGATGTCTGGGAAGGGGTCAGGGGTGCCCTCACTGGTTCATCCTTAGCATACCACCTGCATGTGTGTTTTTCTGCTTAGATCATGTCAAAGATAAGTAAAGCCTGACACTAGTTAAAGTAGTGAGGGCAAATTTTAATCAGTAATACTGTAATAGGGAGAAAGGTCCTATGTGAACTGTGCTCAACTTCAGATTGGACAGAGGTAATTGGATAGTTTAAAGAGTGAGGGGATAGGGAAGGGCTGAACCCGGGCTCCCTGGAATGAGAGGTGAAACATTACAAAAAAGCAGGAAGCGAGGTTGGTGCATGTGAAACCCATCTGGGTTTTCAAACTGGAGCTTATTCAAGTTAGGCTCCTGCCCACCCACAGAGGATGGAGACTGAGCCCTATCTTCAGATGTTGGCTGAAAAGAACAGTAAATTTTTTTGGCAACCTTGAGTTTTCTCAGGCAGGCACTTTAAGTGGCGGGGGGATCTTGAGTCATCCTAGGTATGTGGCCTTGAGCTGTTAGGAACTATGTTAGTGTTTGTTCAAGTCTTTATAGGCCAAGCTTGAGGTCTAGTTGAGAAAAGGGTTTGGAGGAGCTTGGCTAGAGTTTGGTCCAGGAGAGACTTTGTCAATCACAAGTTCCTAGGAGGCAGAGGCATATCTATGGAGTTGTTTGTGTGCGGTGCTTAGGTACATCCCTTGAATACTTGCAGGAGCCCCATGCATTGCACCACGTCTGGCTCTATATGCACACATACCTTATGTTATTGCACTTCACTTTACTGTGCTTCACGGATATTGCGATTTTTACAAATTAAAGTTTGATGGCAATTGTGAATCATTAGATGATGGTTAACGTTCTTTTTTTTTTTTTTCTTTTTATGCAATCAAGTATTTTTGAATAAAAGTATGTACATTGTTTTCAGACATAATGGTATTGCACACTTAACAGACTACAGGAAAATGTAAACACAACTTTTATATGCATGGTAAAACCAAAAAAACATTGTGTGACTCAATTTATTGCAGTATTTTCTTTACTGCACTAGTCTGGAACTGAACCCGCAATGTCTCTGAGGTATGCCTGTAAAATGAACCATTTTTTTACACAGAACTATCACTACTACTGGTGGTGAAGTGAAGAAAACCCATTCCTTGATCTGAAATTATTCAGTTTATTTTGGGAGAAAAGACACCTGAAAGAAATGGAGAGCAATGAAGATGGGGTAGAAGCCCTTGTCCATTCACTTGGACTCTCTCCTTCACGGAGCCTCACTGAAAACCCTTCTCACCATGTATCTTGCCTATTGTCTTATTTGTGTTTAGCCTTGCCTTTTCCATATCCTGGAATTCTTTATTTTCTACTCTCTTCTGGTCCATTTCATCCTACTGGGAAGTCTTGCTTTCTTGAAGCTTCTGTTGTACTTAGAATTCATACGTCACAACTAAGCATTTTAGTCAAACATTTGCCTTGCTTGCCTTCAATTTCTTTTGTGTCTGTCAGCTCGTCTCCCTGATGAGGTTAAAATGTCATTTATGGTAGAGTTTCTTTTATAATTCCCTTTTATTGGGCATTCAATGTTTATGACTGACAGAGTGTCACTGACTAAATACTTTTGCAGAATAATTGCAAATAAAGAGTATCAATCAGGTTATGCTAGGCTATGCTAAAACAGCAAACAGCTCCCTAAGTGTTAAAGACTAAAAATTATAGGGGCTTCCCTGGTGGCACAGTGGTTAAGAATCCACCTGACAATGCAGGGGACATGGGTTCGATTCCTGGTCTGAGAAGATCCCACATGCCACGGAGCAAATAAGCCCGTGTGCCACAACTACTGAGCATGCATGCCACAACTAGTGAAGTTCATGCACCTAGAGCCTGTGCTCTGCAGCAAGAAAAGCCACTGCAATGAGAAGCCCACGCACCACAAAGAAGAGTGGCCCTCTTTCGCCGCAACTAGAGAAAGCCTGCGTGCAGCAACAAAGACCCAATGCAGCCATAAATAAATAAATAAATTTATTTTTTTAAAAATTGCAAAGATGTATTCTTCACTCACCCAAGGTTTCTGGCAAATTCTGCTGTCCCCAGGGCAGCTGTCCTCCAGGATTAGCTCAGCTTTGCACTGTCTCCAAGACCACTGAGGCAGGGGAAAGAACTACACAGTAGAGTCTCACAAAAGCAAATATATATTTCTGCCACTACCGCTTATATTTCATTGGTCAAGACAAGTCACTGGGAGATGCCAAGACCTAGGGTTAGGGAGTGGCTGAACCCTTGAAAACTCAGAAAAAAGAGAACCAGAAATATTGAGAAGCAGCTGTAATATTTATATTGGTAAGAACCACTATCAGACCCCAAGTAACGGAAAAAGCACAGTATTCTATAAGAACACTAAAAGCCAGGAAAACTGATGAAAATATACCAGAGAAAGAATTCAGAGACAAAAATATACATCATCTGATTTCAGAAAGCACAGTTGAGGAATAATATTTTTAGTACAAATGTTTTATTTCTATTTTAGAAAGCAAAATCAAATGGATTATTACATTGAGGGTGAATCAAAAATGGGGGAAGACATATCAAAGATATGAATAAAAAACTAAAAAACGTGTTAACAAATGAAATAAGTGTGACATTTGATAAAAAGCAAGGCTGGTTGCAAATTAAATTCATGGGAAAAAAAGGAAGGCTTTATGTGGAAAAGCAAAGTTAAAAAAAATGGCTAATTAGATGGTAACATAGACTTAGGATGAGCAGCATCTGACAAGGAAAGATAAGCAAACACCTTGAATTATTGAGTGTATACAAATCAGCATGTCTCCACTCATTACTGTCAAGGTTACCAGGAGCCAGACAAAGAGATGAATGACACACACCTTCATTATTTAGGCCAGTTCTCCACTCTGGGTGGAGGTGATTGGGTTGCCTAGATAAAGTATTTAATGTTTATCCCCAGGCAATGGGTCAGATAGCAATTTATCTCATTTGGTCTCTAAAGAAACTTAGAGAGAGAGAGAGAGAGAGAGAGACACCATGAAATTGCCAGCTTTGTTATCCAAACATCTGAATTCTGATCCCTCACCATTAGCATGATTGAACACTTTTTGTCTCTTTTAAATGTTAAAGACATTTCTATATATGTAAATTTGGCCTGAAAGAATATCTGGAGAGGAGTGAAGACCATTCTGTTAGGCTATTGTGTCACAATATATTGTCCCTGGAATAGCTTACATATAGAGTATTAAAAACAGAAGTGTGTATCCCTAGGAAACAAACTTGACAAAGTAATTAATCTCAATGTGCACAAAGCCACATTCTAATATTCTCGTATCATATACACACCACCTTCTAGCCTCCTTCTCCCCATAAGAGAGATCATTTTCTCCTTCTATGAACACCTGAAGCAACTGTTTTAGGCTCATTTCTAAAATAGAGCCCACAGAGAAATAAATGAGGAAATCTCAGCCCCTGCTCTGTAGGTTGAACAGGAAAGTTTTCACATGCAGAAAAAATTACAAACAAGAAAGATGAAATTTTAAAAGCAGCAAAATGTGTGATTCATACAATATCACAAACATTATGGAAGGTTACTCAAGGAAGAAATCCCTGTGAGCTGAACAGGAAACTAGAATTCTTGCCAGTAAAACCCTCAATTAGAAACTGATCTCAACAAATAGATGGAGAGATATACCATGTTCTTGGATTGGAAGAATCAACATTGTGAAAATTACTCTATTACCCAAAGCAATCTACAGATTCAATGCAATCCCTATCAAACTACCACTGGCATTTTTCACAGAACTAGAACAAAAAAATTCAAAATTTGTATGGAAACACAAAAGACCCTGAATAACCAAAGCAATCTTGAGAACGAAAAATGGAGCTGGAGGAATCAGCCTCCATGACTTCAGACTATACTACAAAGCTACAGTAATCAAGGCAGTATGGTACTGGCACAAAAACAGAAACATAGATCAATGGAACAGGATAGAAAGCCCAGAGATAAACCCACACATATATGGTCACCTTATCTTTGATAAAGGAGGCAAGCATATACAGTGGAGAAAAGACAGCCTTTTCAATAAGTGGTGCTGGGAAAACTGGACAGGTACGTGTAAAAGTATGAAATTAGAACACTCCCTGACACCATACACAAAATTAAACTCAAAATGGATTAAAGACCTAAATGTAAAGCCAGACACTATCAAACTCTTAGAGGAAAACATAGGCAGAACACTGTATGACATAAATCATAGCAAGATCCTTTTTGACCCACCTCCTAGAGAAATGGAAATAAAAACAAAAATAAACAAATGGGACCTAATGAAACTTAAAAGCTTTTGCACAACAAAGGAAACCATAAACAAACCCATAAGACAACCCTCAGAATGGGAGAAAATATTTGCAAATGAAGCAACTGACAAAGGATTCATCTCCAAGATTTATAAGCAGCTCATGCAGCTCAATAACATAAAAACAAACAACCCAATCCAAAAATGGGCAGAAGACCTAAATAGACATTTCTCCAAAGAAGATATACAGATGGCCAACAGACACATGAAAGAATGCTCAACATCATTAATCATTAGAGAAATGCAAATCAAAGCTACAATGAGATATCATCTCACACTGGTCAGAATGGCCATCATCAAAAAATCTAGAAACAATAAATGCTGGAGAGGGTGTGGAGAAAAGGGAACACTCTTGCACTGTTGGTGGGATTGTAAATTGATACAGCCACTATGGAGAACAGTATGGAGCTTCCTTAGAAAACTAAAAGTAGAACTACCATATGACCCAGCAATCCCACTACTGGGCATATACCCTGAGAAAACCATAATTCAAAAAGAATCATGTACCAAAATGTTCATTGCAGCTCTATTTACAATAACCAGGACATGGAAGCAACCTAAATGTCCATCTTCGGATGAATGGATAAAGAAGATGTGACACATATATACAATGGAATATTACTCAGCCATAAAAAGAAACGAAATGAAGTTATTTGTAGTGAGGTGGATGGAGGTAGAGTCTGTCATACAGAGTGAAGTAAGTCAGAAAGAGGAAAGCAAATACAGTATGCTAACACATATATATGGAATCTAAGGGATTAAAAAAAAAAAGAAAAAAGGTCATGAAGAACCTAGTGGCAGGATGGGAATAAAGACCCAGACCTACTAGAGAATGGACTTGAAGATATGGGGAGGGGGAAGGGTAAGATGTGACAAACTGAGAGACTGGCATGGACATATATACACTACCAAACGTAAAATAGATAGCTAGTGGGAAGCAACCGCATAGTGCAGGGAGATCAGCTCTGTGCTATGTGACCGCCTGGAGGAGTGAGATGGGGAGGGTGGGAGGGAGGGAGATGCAGGAGGGAGGAGATGTGGGAACATATGTATATGTATGACTGATTCACTTTGTTATAGAGCAGAAACTAACACACCATTGTAAAGCAATTATACTCCAATAAAGATGTTTAAAAAAAAAGAAAAGAAAAGAAACTGATCTCAGACACATGTTCATAGTTGAATGTCAATGTCTAGCCACACCCACATATGTCAAAATAACATCCGTGATAGTATTCAACTATGAAGGAAGAAAATAACTTGTTTTGTTAAAATTGTATCTTTAGTAGTGGCATCGAGAGAAGAAAGCAGAGGTTTGTTCCATAATTTCATGTGCTACTTCATGCCACATGGTTTCTTATAACTAGTTTTTGCCAGGAATTCAGACTCTAAATGATATGTAAATGTATGCAAATGAGCTCAAGAAATCTCTGCTATGGTCAAGAAGGCTAGAGAAGGAAAACTGTTAGAAACGGTTATCACAGTCTAAACCACATATCCTATATCAGTTGACTCTTCTGCTTCCATGATGTGACCTAGTGAACTATAAATGGTAGAAGGTCTAACCTTCTGTGATGCATCATCTCAGATCTTTGAAAATAAACCTTTTTCACCTTTGCTGTAACATTTTTCTTTTTTTTTTTTTTTTACCACTGTATTTTGTTTGTTTGGCTTATAGACAATGGAAATTTATTTCTCACAGTTCTGGAGACTGGAAGTCCAAAGTCAGGGTGCCAGCCTGGTCCAGTTCCAGTGAAGACCCTCTTCCTAGTCCCAGATTGTTGACTTCTCATCATAGTGTCACATGGCTAACAGAGTGCTAACATTGCATTTCGAGGCAGTATTACCATAGTTTATAGAATACATTTTAGAATGATTGGAATGATAAATATTGTACTCCAAGCCTCAAATTCTCTAAAAATGAACAAAATCTATTTAATTTACAATTTCTCTTTATAATTAGGAAAAAAATGCTTGTGCTTACAATAACATATATTTATAAATTAAGTCTGCCTTTCAAGTAGAATAGATACAGGCTGCATTATTTTTCAGATAATCAGATAAAAACAAAATTGTATTTTAAGTGAAATTAATATATGTCTTCCTCTTACAAATGTTTGTCATGTTTTGCATCCCTGTCACTGACACTGCTTTTAAGACATGTCTATAATCCTTCCTTGATTGTAGGTGCTTTAAGGTGAGGACTGTGGATTCCCTATAACACTTTATGCAATGCCATCACCATAGGAGTACTAGCTAAATCCTAGCTGAATGAACTGATCCAAGGTGGACTGTGGCCTTGACTGATAAAGTCCTTGATCTAATTTGGTTTTTCTTCAAACACAAACAAGCAGAATGAAGGAAGCTGAAAGCATTGCTTTGAGCTGAAGAATGCCTAGAGCAGAGAAGACAAATTAAAAAATGAAATTATCACCTCCTTCCAGCTGTTTCTTCCTCACCTGTTGTGAACCTTGGCTTAGAGAAGAAAAGTTAAATGGAAGCTTTTCTGTGTATAAGGGCTCAACCATATTATTTTCTCCTTCCAGTTCGTATGCTCAAGTAGAATGGGCAAGCTAGTGTCTCACTGAATTGCTCTCTGGCTCTGCATTTGTTTTCTTCCAGACAGGTTTGCTAATGTGTTTCCAAGTGGCTCTTACAGTAATCCCTCAGTCTATGGCAGCTGGCTGTAGTCCCACCAGACTTGTGAGGCCTATTTTCTCTGTGGTCTTCACTTCAGCAGCACAGCTGCCATTGGCCTCACTGGGTGAGCTGGTGCTCAGACGTGAGATTTGTGGAATCCTGGAGGAAGCCCAGTGAGTGTCTGATGTGTGGTGAAAATGCTCTTGTATCCCACTAACTGTGTGTTGAGCAGGTGCAGAATGTCAGTCTCTGAGTCCTCTCCATCTTTCAGCTAAGCTCCAAAGCTTCAGGGATGAAGGCAGTAAAAGGCCACACTGGCTGCAGGGGAGTGAGTGAACATCCCTTTTCCTTTTAGCCAGCCCTTGTGGGTTGTTGCCCCTTGCTTTGTTAAAGTTGCAAGCTTCTCTGTAGCTTAGGTTAGACGTGCTATGCCTCAGCCAGCTCCAGGATCCGTTCTCATCCTTCATCTACTCCGTGGTGGTTTTATTGTTTCTTAACCTGAAAACCCCATGAAATAAAGCCTACTTTATTTTGTGTAACTTAATTGTGTAACTTTTAATGAATCCAGTTCTGCATGAAAAAATGTAAAAATAGCTGGAAGAAAAAAAATGGAAATAAACAAAACAAAAAACAGCACCTACTTTTTTCCATTAAAGCCAACAGTTTACTTACATCGGAGCACATTCCTGGCACCAGCCAGGCTGTGTTTGTTTTTAATACTATTGTGCCTTGTCATATAATATAACAGCTTTTTATTTTCGATGATATTAACTGTCTGCAGGGAGAAAGAGGCAGAAGACCTCTATAGGACCTGAGAGTCTTATAAATAAATGAGTTTTTTAACCTCTGCTGTAGTACAGATATGTTTTCAATAAAATATTAAGACCCTTTGTGACAGGATCTGTCATTTTAAATACAAAAAACACTATGCCCATGGAATAAAAATACTTACTTGACAGATGAAAAATATTTATGTTCCACTTTTACTTCCTGTGGCTGATAATACAGAATTCTTTGTTGTTCTGCCCTGCCATAACCACAGGGAATAAAGCAGAAGGTAAGACATAGCCAAATCATAATTAGGTGGGGACCAGTCCATTGATAGTAAATCTCAGGGCCAGAAGCTTTTGGTGTACCTCAACACTTTAGTCTTGAGTCATCTCCATTGATGAGTGTAACATAGCTGGAATCTTCTGGAATTACTAAGGTTGTCCAGGAAGTTCCAAGTAATCATGAAAATCATAAGGAACATCAGTAGGATTATGAATTAGCTCACTTTGTCTTTTAGAATATTTCTAGTTAGGAGCAGAATCCTGCTTACAAAACGCAGAGGGCCCCTGAAAAAGGTAATAAACTTCTACTGACTACAGCCTTTGCTGGGTTTGGAATTGTAAACTTTGGGTAATTTGGCCACTATTAAGAAGTAGACATTTTTTTTTTTAACATTTTTATTGGAGTATAATTGCTTTACAATGGTGTGTTAGTTTCTGCTTTATAACAAAGTGAATCATTTATACATATACATATATCCCCATATCTCTTCCCTCTTGCATCGCCCTCCCTCTCAACCTCCCTATCCCACCCTTTTGGCTGGTCACAAAGCACCGAACTGATCTCCCTGTGCTATGCGACTGCTTCCCACTAGCTATCTACTTTACATTTGGCAATGTATATATGTCCATATATACACTACCACTCTCTCACTTTGTCCCAGCTTACCATTCCCCCTACCCATGTCCTCAAGTCCATTCTCTAGTAGGTCTGCGTCTTTATTCCTGTCTTGCTCCTAGGTTCTTCATGACCTTTTTTTTTTTTTTTTTTTTTAGATTCCATACATATGTGTTAGCATACGGTATTTGTTTTTCTCTTTTTGACTTACTTCACTCTGTATGATGGACTCTAGGTCCATCCACCTCACTACAAATAACTCAATTTCGTTTCTTTTTATGGCTGAGTAATATTCCATTGTATATATGTGTCACATCTTCTTTATCCATTCATCTGTCAATAGACACTTAGGTTGCTTCCATGTCCTGGTTATTGTAAATAGAGCTGCAATGAATTTTTTGGTACATGACTCTTTTTGAATTATGGTTTTCTCAGGGTAAATGCCCAGTAGTGGGATTGCTGGGTCGAATGGCAGTTCTATTTTTAGTTTTCTAAGGAACCTCCATACTGTTCTCCATAGTGGCTGTATCAATTTACATTCTCACCAAGAGTGCAAGAGGGTGCACTTTTCTCCACACCCTCCCCCGCATTTATTGTTTGTAGATTTTTTGAAAATGGCCATTCTGACCAGTGTGAGATGATATCACACTGTAGTTTTGATTTGCATTTCTCTAACAATTAATGAGGTTGAGCATTCTTTCATGTGTTTGTTGGCAATCTGTATATCTTCTTTGGAGAAATGTCTATTTAGGTCTTCTGCCCATTTTTGGATTGGGTTGTTTGTTTTTAAATATTAAGCTGCATGAGCTGCTTGTAAATCTCGGAGATTAATCCTTTGTCAGTTGCTTCATTTGTGAATATTTTCTCCGATTCTGAGGGTTACCTTTTCATCTTGTCTATGGTTTTCTTTGCTGTACAAAAGCTTTTAAGTTTCATTAGGTCCCATTTGTTTATTTTTGTTTTTATTTCCATTTCTCTAGGAGGTTGGTCAAAAAGGATCTTGCTATGATTTATGTCATACAGTGTTCTGCCTATGTTTTCCTCTAAGAGTTTGATAGTGTCTGGCCTTACATTTAGGTCTTTAATCCATTCTGAGTTTATTTTTGTGTATGGTGTTAGGGAGTGTTCTAATTTCATTCTTTTCCATGTAGCTGTCCAGTTTTCCTAGCACCGCTTATTAAAGAGGCTGTCTTTTCTCCATTGTATATTCTTGCCTCCTTTATCAAAGATAAGGTGACCATATGTGTGTGTGGGTTTATCTCTGGGCTTTCTACCCTGTTCCATTGATCTATATTTCTGTTTTTGTACCAGTACCATACTGTCTTGATGACTGTAGCTTTGTAGTATAGTCTGAAGTCCAGAGCCTTATTACTCCACCTCCGTTTTTCTGTCTCAAGATGGTTTTGGCTATTCGAGGTCTTTTGTGATTCAATACAAATTGTGAAATTGTTTGTTCTAGTTCTGTGAAAAATGCCAGTGGTAGTTTGATAGGGTTGCATTGAATCTGTAGATTGCTTTGGGAAGTATAGTCATTTTCACAACGTTGATTTTTCCAATCCAAGAACATGGTATATCCCTCCATCTATTTGTATCATCTTTAATTTCTTTCATCAGTGTCTTATAATTTTCTGCATACAGGTCTTTTGTCTCCTTAGGTAGGTTTATTCCTAGGTATTTTATTCTTTTACTTGTAGTGGTAAATGGGAGTGTTTCCTTAATTTATCTTTCAGATTTTTCATCATGAGTGTATAGGAATGCAAGAGATTTCTGTGCATTAATTTTGAATCCTGCTACTTTACCAAATTAATTGATTAGCTCTAGTAGTTTTCTGCAGCATCTGTAGGATTCTCTATGTATAGTATCATGTCATCTGCAGTGACAGATTTACTGCTTCTTTTCCAATTTGGATTCCTTTTATTTCTTTTTCTTCTCCGATTGCTGTGGCTAAAACTTCCAAAACTATGTTGAATAATAATGGTGAGAGTGGGCAACCTTGTCTTGTTCCTGATCTTAGTGGAAATGGTTTGTTTTTCACCATTGAGGACGATGTTGGCAGTGGGTTTTTCATATGGCCTTTATTATGTTGAGGTAAGTTCCCTCTATGCCTGCTTTCTGGAGGGTTTTTAACATAAATGGCAGTTGAATTTTGATTAAAGCTTTCTCTCCATCTATTGAGATGGTCATATGGTTTTTCTCCTTCAATTTCCTAATATTGTGTATCACATTGATTGATTTGCATATATTGAAGAATCCTTGCATTTCTGGGGTAAACCCCACTTGATCATGGTGTATGATCCTTTTAATGTGCTGTTGGATTCTGTTTGCTAGTATTTTGTTGAGGATTTTTGTATCTATGCTCATCAGTGATATTGCTCTGTAGTTTTCTATTTTTGTGACCTCTTTGTCTGGTTTTGGTATCAGGGTGATGGTGACCCCATAGAATAAGTTTGGGAGTGTTCCTCCCTATGCTATATTTTGCAAGAGTTTGAGAAGGATAGGTATTAGCTCTTCTCTAAATGTTTGATAAAATTTTGCCTGTGAAGCAATCTCTTCCTTAGCTTTGTTTGTTGGAAGATTTTTAATCACAGTTTCAATTTCAGTGCTTGTGATTGGTCTGTTCATATTTTCTATTTTTTCCTTGTTCAGTCTCAGAAGGTTGTGCATTTCTAAGAATTTGTCCATTTCTTCCAGGTTGTCCATTTTATTGGCATAGAGTTGCTTGTCTTAATCTCTCATGATCCTTCATATTTCTGCAGTGTCAGTTTTTACTTCTCCTTTTTCATTTCTAATTCTATTGATTTGAGTCTTCTCCCTCTTTTTCTTGATGTGTCTGGCAGATGGTTTATCAATTTTGTTTATCTTCTCAAAGAACCAGCTTTTAGTTTTATTGATCTTTGATATGTTTCCTTCATTTCTTTTTCATTTATTTCTGAGCTGATCTTTATGATTTCTTTTTTCTGCTAACGTTGGGGTTTATTTGTTCTTCTTTCTCTAATTGCTTTAGGTGTAAGTATAGGTTGTTTATTTGAGATGTTTCTTGTTTCTTAAGGTAGGATTGTATTACTGTAAACTTCCCTCTTAGCACTGCTTTTGCTGCATCCGATAGGTTTTGGATCATCGTCTTTTCATTGTCATTTGTTTCTAGGTATTTTTTGATTTCCTCTTTGATTTCTTTAGTGATCTCTTGATTATTAAGTAGTGTGCTGTTTAGCCTCCATGTGTTTGTATTTTTTAGAAGTTTTTCCTGTAATTGATATCTAGTCTCATAGCATTGTGGTCAGAAAAGATACTTGATATGATTTCAATTTTCTTAAATTTACCAAGGCTTGATTTGTGACCCAAGATAGGATCTAACCTGGGGAATGATCCATGGACACTTGAGAAGAAAGTGTATTTTGTTGTTTTTGGATGGAATATCCTACAAATATCAATTAAGTCCATCTTGTTTAATGTATCATTTAAGCTTGTGTTTCCTTATTTATTTTCATTTTGGATGATCTGTCCATTGGTGAAAGGGGGGTGTTAAAGTCCCCTACTATGATTGTGTTACTGTTGATTTCCCCGTTTATGGCTGTTAGTATTTGCCTTATGTATTGAGGTGCTCCTATGTTTGGTGCATAAATATTTACAATTGTTATATCTTCTTCTTGGATCAATCCCTTGATCATTATGTAGTGTCCTTCTTTGTCTCTTGTAATAGTCTTTGTTTTAAAGTCTATTTTGTCTGATATGAGAATTGCTACTCCAGATTTCTTTTGATTTCCATTTGCATAGAATATCTTTTTCCATCCCCTCACTTGCAGTCTGTATATGTCCCTACGTCTTAAGTGGGTCTCTTGTAGACAGCATATATACCTGTCTTGTTTTTGCTTCCATTCAGCCAGTCTATGTCTTTTGCTTGGAGCATTTAATCCATTTACATTTAAGGTAATTATTGATATGTATTTTCCTATTCCCATTTCCTTAATTGTTTGGGGTTTGTGTAGGTGTTTTCCTTCTCTTGTGTTTCCTGCCTAGAGAAGTTCCTTTAGCATTTGTTGTAAAGCTGGTTTGGTTGTGCTGCGTTCTCTTAGTTTTGCTTTTCTGTAAAGGTTTTAATTTCTCTGTCAAATGTGAATGAGATCCTTGCTGCATAGAGTAATCGTGGTTGTAAGCTTTTCCCTTTCATCACTTTAAATATATCCTGCCACTCCCTTCTGGCTTGCAGAGTTTTTACTGAAAGATCAGCTGTTAACCTTATGGGGATTCCCTTGTATGTTATTTGTTGTTATTCCCTTGCTGCTTTTAATAATTTTTCTTTGTATTTAATTTTTGATAGTTTGATTAATATGTGTATTGGCGTGTTTCTTCTTGGATGTATCCTGTATGGGGCTCTCTGTGCTTCCTGGACTTGATTAACTATTTCGTTCCCCATATTAGCGAAATTTTCAACGATAATCTCTTCAAATATTTTTTTCAGTCCCTTTCTTTTTCTCTTATTCTTCTGGGACCCCTATAATTCGAATGTTGGTGCGTTTAATATTGTCCCAGAGGTCTCTGAGACTGATCTGAATTCTTCTCATTGTTTTTTCTTTATTCTGCTCTGCAGTAGTTATTTACACTCTTTTATCTTTCAGGTCACTTATCCGTTCTTGCGCCTCAGTTATTCTCCTATTGATCCCTTCTAGAGAATTTTTAATTTCATTTATTTTGTTGTTCATCATTGTTTGTTTGATCTTTAGTTCTTCTAGGTCCTTGTTAAACATTTTTTGTGTTTTCTCCATTCTATTTCCAAGATTTTGGATCATCTTCACTCTTATTATTCTGAATTCTTTCTCAGGTAGGCTGCCTATTTCCTCTTCATTTGTTAGGTCTGGTGGGTTTTGACCTTGCTCCTTCATCTGCTGCGTGTTTCTTTGTCTTCTCATTTTGCTTAACTTACTGTCTCTGAGGTCTCCTTTTCGCAGGCTGCAGGTTCGTAGTTCCCGTTTTTTTTCGTGTCTGTCTCCAGTGGCTAAGTTTGTTTCAGTTGGTTGGTGTAGGCTTCCTGGTGGAAGGGACTAGTGCCTGTGTTCTGGTGGATGAGGCTGGATCTTGTCTTTCTGGTGGGCAGGTCCAAATCTGGTGGTTTGTTTTGGGGAGTCTGTGACCTTATTATGATTTTAGACAGCCTCTCTGCTAATGGGTGGGATTGTGTTCCTTTCTTGCTAGTTGTTGGCATAGGATGTCCACCACTGTAGCTTTCTGGTCATTAAGTGGAGCTGGGTCTTGGCATTGAGATGGAGATCTCTGGGAGATTTTCGGTGTTTGATATTACATGGAGCCTGGAGGTCTCTGCTGGACCAATGTCCTGAACTTGGCTCTCCCACCAGAGAGACACAGCCCTGATGCCTGGCTGGAGCACCAAGAGCCTGTCATCCACATGGCTCAGAATAAAAGGGAGAAAAAAAGAAAGAAAGAAAGAAAAAGATAAAATAAAATAAAAAAGTTATTAAAATAAAAAACAAAAGATAATTATTAAAAAAAAAATTTAAGTACTTTGAAAGAAAGAAAGAAAGAAAGAAGAGAACAACCAAACCAAAAACCAAATCCACAAATAATAACAAGGGCTGAAATCTATACCAAAAAAAAAAAAGGAAAAAAAAAAAACAAAACCCAAAATCAGACAGACAGAACCATAGGACAAATGGTAAAAGCAAAGCTATAGAGACAAAATCACACATAGAACCATACGCATGCACATTGACAAAAAGAGAAAAAGGGAAAATATATATATATATATATATATATATATATATATATATCGTTGCTCCCAAAGTCCACCTCCTCAATTTTGGATGATTTGTTGTCTATTCAGGTATTCCACAGATGCAGGGTACATCAAGTTGACTGTGGAGATTTAATCCGCTGCTCCTGAGGCTGCTGGGAGAAATTTCCCTTTCTTTTCTTTGCTCGCACAGCTCCCAGGGTTCAACTTTGGATTTGGACCTGCCTCTGTGTGTAGGTCGCCTGAGGGAGTCTGTTCTTCACTCAGACAGGACAGGGTTAGAGTAGCAGCTGAATCGGGTGCTCTGACTCACTCAGGCACGGGAGAGGGAGGGGTACAGAGTGTGGGGCAAGCCTGTGGTGCCAGAGCCCTGCGTGACTTTGCACCAGCCTGAGGTGCGCCATGTGTTCTTCTTGGGAAGTTGTCCCTGGATCACGGGACTCTGGCAGTGCTGGGCTGCACAGCCTCCTGAGAAGGGAGGTGTGGATTGTGACCTGTGCTTGCACACAGGGTTCTTGGTGGCGGCAGCTGCAGCCTTAGCTTCTCAAGCCCATCTCTGGGGTCCACGCTGATAGCTGCGGCTTGCGCCCGTCTCTGGAGCTCCTTTAAGCAGCATTCTTAATCCCCTCTGCACCATGAAAAAAGAGGCAAGAAAAAGTCTCTCGTCTCTTCGGCAGTTCCAGACCTTTTCCCGGACTCCCTCCCAGCTAGCTGTGGTGCACTAGCCCCCTTCAGGCTGTGTTCATGCAGCCAACCCCAGTCCTCTCCCTAGGATCTGACTGAAGCCCGTGCCTCAGCTCTCAGCCCCCATCCATCCTGGCGGGTGAGCAGACAAGCTTCTCGGGCTGGTGAGAGCTGGTTGGCACCAATCCTTTGTGTGGGAATCTCTCTGCTTTGCCCTCCACACCCCTGTTGCTGCATTCTCCTCTGTGGCTCCGAAGCTCCCCCCCTCCGCCACCCACAGTCTCTGCCTGTGAAGGGGCTTCCTAGTGTGTGGAAACCTTTCCTCCTTCACAGCTCCCTCTCACTGGTGCAGGTCCCATCCCTATTCTTTTGTCTCTGTTTTTTTCTTTTTTCTTTTGCCCTACCGATGTACGTGGGGAGTTTCTTGCCTTTTGGGAGGTCGGAGATCTTCTGCCAGCGTTCAGTAGGTGTTCTGTAAGAGTTGTTCCACATGTAGATGTATTTCTGATGTATTTTTGGGGAGGAAGGTGATCTCCACGTCTTACTCTTCCGCCATCTTGAAGCTCCTCGAACTAGACATTTTTGGGCAGCTATTATGTTCAAATCCCTGTGCAGGACACTACAGTGGATGTAAAAAGATATCCCTGCTTTGAGGAAGCTGATACCAAAAAAAATTAAATAAACTTTAATACACCAAAAATGTATATACATTTCAAAATTGCATAAAAATTCAAAACAGAATATTATATGTGTTACACACTGCCGAATGGATTGTATAAATGTGTTCTGTGAGTTTGGTGTTAAGTAAGATGGCTGTGTCCTATAATTTATCTGTGGAAGTCTGATGACTTTTAAAAAAAAAGAATAGTTAAATTACAAGATTTGAAGATATATATATATATATATATATATATATATATATATATATATATATATATACCATTCCAGATGAGCCATTGAGGATACCCAAAGCATAGGAAAGCATAATGGTACAGTGATTAGCTTGAGATGACAAAAATTGTGACAGCTAATATCATTTTTTTCACTAAAACTAAAGTATATATAAATTCAATGTCTTTTAAAATTATTATTATTATTCATGATATCCATGGAGACTGAATAGGACTGATTTAAACATCATTGATTTCATTGATTTAATTATCACTGGAAACCTGAGGCTAAGGTAATTTAAGGAAATTTGCCAATAATACAAATGGTGGTAACACTTGCTCTAGAAGACATAACTTAAGATTTCTCTTTTCTTTGTGCCTAATACAGATCTGTTCTATATTAAGAACAAATTATGATAATAATAACAGAAGGAGGAGGGGGAGGAAGAAGAGGAAGAAGACAAATAAGAAGAAGGAGAAGGAGAAAAGGAAGAACAATGGGATGGGGAAGGGGAGGGGAATGGGGAGGAGTAGTCCAATTTATGGACACCAAATAATGTCAAAATTCATTAGCTACAGTGAAATTGCTGAGGAGAACACAGGAAAACAAGGACCAAGCAGAATATATCTATTTATTAGTTTTTTCCTTTTTCTGGTTTCAAAGACTTGTACTGCTGGTGTTAGCCCTTTTGACTAGATGTGATGCCAGAATGTCTTTGGTACACTGTCTTTCATTACCTTGGTTAGGAGTAAATGAGAAGTAGCTCTCAGTCATTGCTGCTGAGGGGTCACACTTATAATGTGACTAACAAGATGATAATTCAGCTCTTTTGGCCAGGACCCCAAACCAGCAGCAGGTAAGTCAACTGCTGTTGCATATCAACCATTCAGGCTCCTGCATTCTTGTGCAAAATGGTCCTCTGCTTACTGCAAATGGACAGATCTCTTGCAAAGTCCCTGGATGATTTCAATTCCTGCATAGAAACACTGAAAAGAAAACAAAATCAAAAGCAGGAGGCACATAGCACAGATTGTATATAATTCTCACTTCTGCCCTTTCTTCATGTTGATCAGCTCCCCATAAGGCATAAGTCTTTTAGTGAAGTGAAATCTCCTGTTATCTAGAGCCTGTGGTGTATGCTGGGTATACATTCAGATTCAGAATTAATGTTATCTGAGTTCTAATCCTGGCATCACCACCTATCTAAGTGGTGACATTGGAAAAATTATTTTACATCTCTGTGCTTCAATTTTCTCAGCAGTTAATTGGGAATAATTATAATGCTCATGTTGTAGGGAGGTTTAAGGATACAAAGGATGTGATACATGCACAACCATAACAGTGCTATGTATTTTGTGCTGTTTCTATTAGATTGTTCTTTTGAAGGCACCTGTTGCATCGAGAATGGGATTGGAATAAAGAAACCTGAGACCTTCTAAGTCTCTGTTTCCTCATCCATTACCAAAATAGGATTAATATTTATTTTCTTGGTCTATCAGTCAAGGTAGACAATGTAAATATTGTGTTAATCCCCAAGCCTCAGGGGTTTAACACAATACATGTTCATTTCTTGCTCCTCTGCGTTCAGTGAAGGTGTGTGATGGGAAGATTTCCTTGCTGTGATCCCTGGCCTAAGATCCCTCCATCCTCTGATTCTGCCTGGCTTTATGGTTTCCAAATCCTCTCAGTTCTGTCCATGGGCAGGAACAAGGAAACGTGCAGATAGATTTGTTGGGGAAGTTTGTAGCATAGGTAGTGAACAAACAGAACTCAGAAAACAAGGGTTCCACAGCTTCTCCATATGGCTGAGACACAAACTCAGCCCAACATCCATATTGGTCTCTATGGCTCTGGGGTTCTTAGGACCACAATAAAAATAAGGGGGAAAAGATAAACTCTGGAAAGCTTTATGTTAGCTTTTCCTTAGCCTAGTCATGCTAGACAAGGCTATTCTTGGAGGAAGAATGATTTTTAACCACTTCTAAGAATTCTTCTTAAAGGTAATGTTTAATTAAATCACTACAGTTGGAAGGACCCATAAACCAAACACTCTGCTACAGCCACCATGACAGATAGGCATTCAGGTTTGCCCTTTCATTTTGCAACATCTTTTATTGCTAGGCCATCTTTTCACATGGGCATGGTGATAGTGGTTCATATGTACTGCACATCCGCTAAGTACTTTAGAAGTATTAGCCCAGTCAGTGCTCAGGACAGCAGTTTAAGGTGGTACTATCACATGCATACCTACTTTACAGAAAATATCGGCTAGAGAGATATATTAATGTATCCAGAGCTACGGAGAACTTAGAGAATTAGGCAGCCCATGCTCTTGATTCCCCTACCACATACTGCCTCATGGCAACGTCAGCTATTTATCCTCGTTAGGATCTTAGAATATAGACAGGAAAAAAAGGGGCTTTTTTTATTGCTCGCTCCCTTAAATTATTTCAAAATCCATGTTAAGTAGAAGTAAATAGAGAGTCTTTCACATGATAGTTCTCTTGAATCCCTATACCTTGCCTTTCTCCTTCCAGTCTTCTCTCCTCCAGCTCAAATTTCCCAAGTCTTTCAACCACATTTCAAAGGAGATCACCATCATGCTCTCTCCATACTCTAACTCCCTAGTTGTGAATGCCTCTTGAAAAGTTGTGCCAAAAATGGAAGAAGAAAAAGAAAATTCTGTAGTCTATTCACACCATAATGACATGAGACTCTTGTCTTTATATATTTGTTCACTAAATCCCCTTCTCTTCAGCTTCAGAGTGTATTTCTTTCCAGCAACTAAGGGACACTGAATTTGTGGTTTCTTTTATAGACTGAGAACTTTCTGGAGGCATCATTCTTATCCTCTCCTCTTCCAGTCATCTCTTACCCACTCTTATTTCAAACGTTTATTGCACTGAAGAAACATATCAGATTTAAAAATTTAACTTTGGAAAGAAGGTCTTCCATGCCAGGCTTGATTTTACACCTTATGCTTAACTCAATGCCTAAATGTTTCTTTTACTGCAAAGACCTTTCTAAACTTTTAGTTTATTAAAATCGGTTTAAATAACCTTCTTTTAATTATTGTACTCAAATACAACGTTACGCCCAAGCTTATTTTCAACAGCTAAAATTAGAAAGATGTTTTAAACATGTTAAATTTGGCCTTTTAAAAAAAAGACAAAAAAGAAAACAATCTGCCAATTTTCCATTATTCTGGGCCTCAGACTAAACTGGCATTTTAAATTAAGTGTCCTGAAATGCCATCACAGAGAGAGGCTAGAACATCTGGTTCCATGGCACCCTGGCTTACTCCTTTGTCACCCAGGTGGGAGGTAATGTGGGTTCTGAAATGTGTTAAACTATTGTAATGTTCATCAATGAAAAAAACCCTGGTAGATGGAGCCCATTGGAGGTCTGTGAAACCGTGTATAATCACTATCTACACTTTGTCTTGATTGGATTACAGTTTCAAAGTTGAATTCTTGCCTGAGGAAACAAAATCCCTCTATTTATAAAACACAAACAAATAAGCAAAAACACTGGAAAGTTTTGTGGAATGAGTTTTGCTGGCAGTCCCTGTAAGATATCAGAAATCTTACACTCCACCTTCATTTCATTCCCCTGTTTGGCATCATCACACCCAGGTGGACTTCTATTTTAATGATGTAACTCTCTCTTGAGAATTATCTCTTTTGTAAGGATGGAGAGTGAAGTCTCATGTAAAGTCATCATCAGGTATACACATGCCTGTTTGCCCCTTAATTGTCAATGCCTTCTTAAAATGTACCCATGGGGCTTCCCTGGTGGCGCAGTGGTTGAGAGTCTGCCTGCCAATGCAGGGGACACGGGTTTGAGCCCTGGTCTGGGAAGATCCCACATGCCGCGGAGCAGCTAGGCCCGTGAGCCACAACTACTGAGCCTGCGCGTCTGGAGCCTGTGCTCTGCAACAAGAGAGGCCGTGATAGTGAGAGGCCCGCGCATCGTGATGAAGAGTGGCCCCCACTTGCCGCAACTAGAGAAAGCCCTCACACAGAAGCGAAGACCCAACACAGCCATAAATAAATAAATAAATAAATAAAAATTTAAAAAAAAAATGTACCCATGCATCTCAAAAAGAAAGAAAAATATTCTGGAAGTATCTAATTCAACTAGAATAGAATGTGTTTATTGTTCACATTGGTCTGTTCACTGAATTTCTCTCATTTCAGCGAAAAAGTACATTCCATTTTTAGCACTTGCCTAACCCTGAGTTTGTGGCTTATATTATAAATTGGGAACTTTCTGGAAGCATCACTGTTCATCCTCTTCCCCTCCCCTCCATGCTGTTGCTAGAAAGATTAGGTTTCCAAATCAATAAAGAAGCTTTATTTGTTCTTGTATCTCCACTCTACTCTGAGCAGGCCTGGGTCTATGCTCGGTCCTGAATATGAGCTTTTGAGCCCAGTACATGGGGAACTTTCCATTCACAAATTAGAATGGAAATGCTGCCAATCATGTTTTCCACTTTGTCTAATGGGTTCCTAACCTCCCAAAGTTTTGGACTCAAACAGTGTTGGATTTAAAATATCCTGCCTCTCAATGGATCAAAACTGCCCTAGGCACAGGTAACATCAGTGGGGCCATCCCTGACCACCAGTCCTCACCAAGAGTGTGGGTTGCTTTATGGACATTATCTCCTGTGACTGGCAGGTGGTTCCCCTCCTCCCACTTTCTCACCCACCAGAACAAAGAGTGCATGCAACAATCCCCAGTGTTTGCACATCACTTCCAGAGTTTCCATAACACAAGCTCCCTGTTTTCATTTGCAGTAATGAGGAAAGCTCACAACAGTTCTCGCCACTTCCTTCCTTATTGTTCTTGTTTGGAAATGGGCTATAAAACTTTACCACCTCATCATTATAGATCACTTTACAAAAATAAAATAAAATAAAATAAAATCTAATTTACATTTTGTTCCGACTGGTTTTCTTGACTGACAGTTGTCCACAGCTCAGTGGCTGCTCTGTTCAGTGTACTTTAATTTTGAGCTTTCAAGTATTTCCGAAGCCCATTCAGAAGTAAATTCTCAAAGAAAATTGAGCTCTGTCATGGATGGATTAGTACTATAATAGTTGGTCACATATCTTGCATGAAACCTTTCAGAAGCAAGGCAAATGAGAAGGAAATGAAATTCATTTCATACTTCTTCAAGCACACTAAGAGACTTTCTCTCCAAGTAATCTGTGAAGTAGCACTGGTTTATTGGAGGTTCGCATAACTACCATTACATTATACCTTGTCACAATCTCATGTATTGGGTGACTGCTTTTTCTGAACGGATGGTACCTGCAAAGTGCTCTCTGAAGGCACTGAACAGCGAGTGTCGTTTCTTTGATCAAAATGTATAGGTCTAAGGAGTAGCATAAATAAAAGTACTTTAGCTAAATTGGAACATTACAGGTCAGAGGTGAATGAAATCTGAAAAGCAGATATATGGAGGAGTCATCACGTTTGCTTTATGATATATTGATGAGCCAAAAGACCAAATAGGGAGGGTGACTGGAGGAAGTGTGGGGGGGGGGGTGGTGGGGAGAGAGAGAGAAAGAATTGTTGTTAGATATACCTTATGGGAAAAGCAAAAGCTTAATTGATTTTAGCAATACCACAATGTGGTATTTGGTTATTTTGCAAATTGCAATAATGCCAGAATTTCACTGGAAACTCTGTGTGTGTGTGTGTGTGTGTGTGTGTGTCTGTGTGTGTTGCATATCATTTTATAATAGCATGTGATAAACTCTTTGCGGCATCTAACAAAGACATATGTAAAATATTAGTAGGAAGATACAATGAAAGCCTGCATGTGAATTTTATTTTGATTGATCACTTTTTGCTTTTCAACAGCATTATTTCCTTAAGGACAATGAAACTATAGAAAAAGTGAAAAAAGGTCAATTACTAGTTTTGTTTTGTTTTGTTTTATAAACAATGACAAAAACAGGGTATGATTGATTTTTTTCCCCCTGCAGGAATCGATTGGCTCTTTAGGTTCTCTGCAACTTGCTGCCTTACTGTGGTGAACAACACAGAACTGAAAAGTTTGACTTGGCAGCTCCTATGGGACACATCTCACTCAAAGTATAGAAAGAAGGGACCAGAGATGAGAAATGTCCCAATCCTGTCCCGGCCTGGACTTATAGATGAGTTGCAGTGAAATCGAGGGCAATCTGAGTTGAAGTAAGCTGGAATATAAACAGAATTGTTTTGGCCACCAATCTAAGGATCAGGATGTTGTCTGCCCCGCAGAGGGGGAGGCGCCATCTGTGCTGAGTCATTTGGGAGGGTTGAAGAGCTGATATGTAATCCTTCAGCGGTCATCGCTGGGTTCACACTCCATCATTAGAGACCCTACCATTTGGGTTTTTAAAGGCTGTCAGAGAAGTTGGAAAATGTCTGGGACTGGAGTGTACAGGTATGGAAGGAAGAAGCGTTTTGAAAGGGGAATGGGAGGACATTAAAAGCAAATCTTATTTTCTAAAACAAACTTATGGTTACCAAAAGGGAAATGTGGTAGGGGAAGGATAAATCAGGAGCTTGGGATTAACATACACATATTATTATGTATAAGATAGATAACCAACAAGGATTGACTGTATAGCACCAGGAACTCTACTCAGTGTTCTGTGATAACCTATACGAGAAAAGAATCTGAAAAAGCATGAATATATGTATATGTATAACTGAATCATTTTGCTGTACACCTGAAACTAACAACATTATAAATCAACTATACTCCAATAAAATTTAAAGAAAAAGTAAATCTTATTACTCACATTTCGAGTACCTGCCTTGTGAGAACCAGTTACTAATTAATTAATTAATTGATTTAAAAAATCTACCCATTTTTGTTCCACTAACTGTTGCTTAATTTGAAATTCTTCGGTAATAGTGTTTTATGCAGCTGGGAGAAGGATGAGACCTGGATTGCACACACCTGGCTGCCCCCTACAAGTGGCCACTCTGTTGCAGTGTTTACTTTCTAACTTCCCATTTCTTTCAGACACAGAGGCCTTTCTGTGAAGTGGCACCCCCTGCCATCATCTTTTTCTTTAATTTGGGCTGTCTGACAGGATCTCTGCTTCTGTTGTCATTGTTCCAGATTAAAAGCACACTTACGCAGGTACCAGGTAATATTGATGACACCAACAAATAAATAACAGAATAAATAACAAATAAATAACAGAGATATTTAGGGAAGAACTTACTAGAAGCAGGTCATTTGAGGTGCCTGTTAAATGTAATTATAGGGTCCTGATATTCTGATTCTGTAGAGCTTTCCTGTGTTAGAGCTTTAGACTGTACATTGTTCATAAGCCCTCAGTGATGCTGAAACCAAGAATCCGTAGACTTCCTCTTGAGTGACAATTAATTATGATTCATGGTAGGAGGCAGAAACCTAGAATTCTAATTTATAAACTCTGTAATTCTGAATTTATCCATAGAAAAAATAGGGTAAACTATCCTTGCCTTGCCATTTTCCAGGATTGTGTGATTAATTAAAGGGCACAAAAAAGCTTTAAAATATATAGTCACTATATATGTGTTGAGTGAATGTTATACGAATTAATGTCACAGGAAGCTATTATTACTGATGTACCTATTATAGCTAATATGCAAAAAATAAAATTGTTTATATCAACTATTCACTGCAGTGTTAAGATATTTAGGGTGCAATAATGATTTTACGTGTCTGTGTGTTCTGAGAAAATCATCAATATAAAGAAGGATGTTGGGTAACTTATATGTTCTGCTTATTCTCCCACATGCCTCAAGTACTTGGACAATTGGTATATTTGATTTAACATAAATCATTTAACATAGCTGGTCAGGAATGGAAACCAATATGGTCATAGTTTTATTTTAAAGAAATAACAACAGTAAAAACATAAAATAAGGAAACCAAAAGTCACTAGGAAAAAAAAAAAGACATTTCTCTAAGCTTAATTTATTTGGATCTTTATGTTTGAAAATTCCAGTGAAAACACAGCAGGTAGGCTTCCCATATCCTCTTAGACTTTAGTGGGTGCCTCGTTTTCAGTTGTGACTTATCAGTTGGCCAAGATATCTAATAGTCAAGTCTGTAGTGTAATTGTAGGCATTTATATGACTTTTGCTACTCTTCAGGTAGGAAGTTGCTGTCACATGTCTCTTTACTATAGCAAAATTATCCCTAGCAACACAAAGCCCCTTCTGGAGGAAATGTCGCAAAAGTCTATTCAGAGAACAAGCTTCCACTAAGAAATATTTTATTCATGTTTGAGAATATAAGCACAGGATAGTTTTTAAAAACACATTAGAATGTACTAGTATCCTCCACCAAAAAAGTTATTTTTTTTGCAAATACTTGCGAATTTGTGCAAGTATTCTTTCCAGCTAGGAAATGTCACTGCAGCTGAATTTTAAATCAAGTGTTCATATTTCTTTGGGGATTTTCAGATCAGCAAAAGAAATGGAATATTTACAATTTGGTGCATAATTCATTTTCTGTGTGTAACTTCATATTTTTCCTTTTTTTAGGCTGAATTGTGCTGAATTTTAGACAAAAATGGAGATCATAAATTATTAAGAATCATTCCAGAAGCTGTAATAAGTAGATTATTATTAGCATCATTATCATTGTGACTTATAAAAGAACTTAGCAGGAAAGAAAAAAAAAAATTGGATCTAAGATTGCTGACAAAGGTAACTTAATGTTTTAGTGCTTGCATATTTATCAGAATCCATGTGGGACAGGATTTTCTTGAATCACCACTCTGATCTATGTGCTTATATTCTGTGCTTACATTCTCCAGCTGCAAAACCCAGGGCACATTTCAGGGCTGTCAGCCTACTCTCCTTCTGGCCTATCTCCTTCTGAGAGCTGGCAGGGTGATAACTTCCTTTAGCAGGTGGTTGTGAAATCAAGGCAGGTTTTCATAACAACTCCCATTCAATGGGAATTGGAATCCACCATCAGGCACTGGACTCCCATAATCCCTCAGGAAGGTCAGTTAAGTGTGTTGACTTGTGAGGCAAAAAAGGATTAAATAGCTCTGTAGTTGGCTTTACCTTAATATCCTCATTCATTTTCCTCCTGCTCTAAAACTTTTCCAGCACTAATGTATATCCCCATCTGAAATCCAATCATTTAGTCATTCATTCCTTTAAGTGGAACTATATTCTCTAAAAAACGTTAACCTCCTTGACAGGGAGTACCCACTGATCTACTTTTTCTGATAACCAGGAACTAGTTGCTGGCACTGGTCTGAACTCATGAAGTCTGGTTTCAGTTTGTCTCCACTGCGCCTGCTGTAAGTAAGGTCCCCTGGTGAGTGGTGAAGAGGTGAGGCATGACTCATTTCCCCGTGTGACAACCCCTGCCTTCCTCCTGCCCCTGCCGCTCCCCCACCCCCCGCATTTTCCTTTATAGACTCCATATAAAACTGTATGTGTATAGCAGCCTTTAATGAAAGATAAAGACATTGCAACTAAAAGAAATTAAAATCTGTGAGGAAGAGAATTTAATTAATTATTTTTTTAAATTGAAGTATAGTTGATTTACAATGTTCTATTACTTTCTGGTGGACATCAAAGTAATTCAGTTTTATATATATATATATATATATATATATATATATATATATATATATATTATTTTTCATATTCTTTTCCATTATGGTTTATTACAGGATATTGAATATAGTTCCCTGTGCTATACAGTAGGACCTTGTTGTTTACCTATTTTATATATAATAGTTTGTATCTACTAATCCGAAACCCTTAATTTATCCCTCCCCCACCCCCACCTTGGTAACATAAGTTTGCTTTCTCTGTCTGTGAGCCTGTTTCTGTTTTGTAAATAAGTTCATTTGTGTCATATTTTAGATTCCACATATAAGTGATATCATATGGTATTTGTCTTTCTTTTTCTGACTTAGGAAGAGACTTCTAAAATGTCTACTGACAGAAAAGAAATTGTCCAAGATTTAGAAATGGATGAAAGAACTTCTTACTGTATTTTATTTCAATGGGTTGCTGGACATTGTTTAGCAGAGGCTTCAGGTGTTCAGATGAACCTATAAGAGCATGCACTTTTGATTGTCTTTCTGTTGAAGAAGTTATTTTACAATTCTGTAGGGGAAGAATGTGGAATATATACAGTCCATTTTTTTTTTAATGATATTTTTAGCATAAGCTCCATATGTTTTGAAATTTTGCCTCCTTGGGCTCATCAGGAGTAAGAAATAGGACCATCAGTGGCTTATATGCATTTTGACTCCTCTCTTAGCTATACAAAGTCTAGAACAAATTTGTGAGATGACACTAAATCAAGTTTGGAATCAAGTCAACGTTTTTTCTTTAATCTCTGAGTATGGAATTCAGGCAAGTTTATTCTTCCATCTACATAACAAAAGACCCTGGTAGAAATGCTTTAAAGACCAGGACATGGAAGACAAGTTGATAATAAACATTTTTATGTTTGAATTAGGGAGGATAGTAGGGAAAAACTGGAGATACGTCACAGTATTTTGTGGCTGTGAGTATTGTAGATAATAGGCTAATTCAGTGTTACTCAATGTGTGGTCCTTGGACAATAACATCAGAAGCACCTGGGAGCTTGTTAGAAGTACAAATTTTCCAGCTTCACCCCAGATCTACTTAACCAGAATCTCTGGAGGTGAGGTCCAGGAATCTGGATTTTAACGAGCACTCCAGTTAGTGGTGATGCATGCTCAGGCAGAGCTCTAGAGTGGGTAGGGCTCCAGATTACATACATTCCCTTACCCACCACTTGACTTGTAATCTTGGGTTCTTGTCTCTGCTACACAAGTAATCTCTAAATAGGATTTGCTTTGAATGTGAGCTCCTATGCTAAAAAGGAAAAAAAAAAAATGACCTTCTCGTTTTGTGGATGGTTTTAGTGATTACAAGGTCTTCTGTCTTTTCAGATTTATTTTTGAACTAGTCATGTGGTTTATATGTGGAAAGAAAGCAGGTACTATGGTAGAAAGCAGGAAGAGTTGACCAAGAGGAGGTCTTCTTGTTTAGTTCCCATTATACCCTCATGGTCACTCTCTTTCTGTGTGATTTTTTGTTTGTTTTGTTTCATATTTATAGAAATATGTTAAAGATGTATTAAGAAAAAACAAGTAACAAACAAGTAACATTTGATTGAGAAAACATTATAAAAAGACAAAAAAACAAGATAAAGAAAGGGGTAAAAATAAATAAGATTAACTGGAAAAATGAAAATTAAAAGTAAATAAGATACATTAAGAGACAAGGTAAGACAATAAAAATAAAAAGAAAAATAATTGAGATAATCATAGTACAATAAAAAATAAAGGAGAATTGTTAACCTGCATTAATTTAGCAAAATCCCACATTTAGAATAGGAAAAGTGATATTATTTTTCTTTTATAGTATCAATATAAAAACCAAGAGTTAAAAACTACAGTCAGAGAAGCATTATAGCTTATAGTTAAGAACATGGTTTGGTATTAGATAAGTGCGTGTTCAAATACTGCCTTTAAGACTTATACTCTGATAATAGGGGAGTTTCTCTTAATGTCCCTTAGATCATTTACATGATTGATATGGCAGCAATAATTGTGGTACACATTCTAGAGGAGCATTTCTTGATTTGAATGTGATAACATGGCAAAACATTTAGCACAGAGCCAGACTCTTACTAAACACCTAAGTATTATTACTTTCTTTTTTATAAAAAAAAGAGATCTTTTCTTCTTTCTCACTCCTCTCCCTTCCCCTCCCCTTCCCTTCCCTTCCCTTCCAACAACTCAGTCCTAAAGCCATTAGGTGGACAGAATGAAGTAAACGTAAATATGGGGGCTGAGAAAAGCCATTGATGGGTCAAATAGGGTGAGTAGTACATCCACGAAGGAGGAAAGTTCACTATGGGGAGTCAGAGCCCCAGTGAAGAGAGAAGGATGTCAGCATGTGCTGGTGCCCTGATGTGGGTGTCAGAGAATTAGCCAGTGGGAAGGGCACCCACACAGAGAAACATTCCAGAAAGTGTGTCAGAGCCCAAGTGTGGTGATGAAAGAATCTTCAGTATTGGAGTCCAAGTAGGGCTCAAGATGGGACAGCCTGGCACAGGTTTTGAAGCCCAAGAAGGAGGAACCATGGAGGTAGGTCCATATAAGGTGTCAGAGCCTGAATGGGATGAGGTGGGCTTCAGTACAAGGTGGGGAGAATGGCAGTTTTGAAAAGATATACAACCAGGGGTCTCTCACAGACACAGAAGTATATTTATTTATGTGAAGAACAGTTTGATATACTAATTAATAAAAAAGGTTTACAAAGC
Source organism: Balaenoptera acutorostrata (assembly GCF_949987535.1). NCBI lineage: Eukaryota > Metazoa > Chordata > Mammalia > Artiodactyla > Balaenopteridae > Balaenoptera > Balaenoptera acutorostrata. The sequence continues at coordinate 38,449,836 of NC_080076.1, forward strand.
TCTTTCCATAATATGATGTAATATTAAAAGTACATAAAGTATGCATTGAACCCTTTCTGGAAGAATGTACCAAAATATCCTAGTGGTTATCTTAGTGTCATGAGATTAGTGATCTCATTACCATATTTCTTTCCTTATTGTTATTTTTTCCTATAATATTCATGTTTATTCAATCAGTTATTGAATATCTACTATGCTTCAGAGAGGTTCTTGTGATACATACATGAATATTATCTTCTTTACCTTTGAAGAGTGCAGTAGTCATGTATTATGAGTTCTAAAAGAAAAGATGCCTGAATAATCACTTTTAACAGTATATGCTTAGATTGATTTAACATTTTTGCCATCAGATTCTCATAGCTAAGACAAGATCAAGTGTAAAACACTTTTCATTGACAAGAAGAGGTATCTATATATAAGTGGTCAGATGGACCCTGACTGACATATTTAAACCAATCTTAGAGTTCATACTATACAAAACAAAGATAATGGTAATACCAAGGAAATGTGTATTCTGGTTGATCTAAGGAGAATACATGTAATGATAATCCATGAGCATCTATTTTGACACTTCCAGACTTCAGGAACTTTTCCATAAATATGTGATAACTTTGAAAGTTGAATCTTTTTTCTGCAAATAGATAGGTTGACATGCATGGGCTATAACGGGTAGAATCACCTTAGGTTATGTCTATAGGACATAAAGTAAAGTGGAGATTTGGGAGTTATTAAGGTCTAATTTGATCTATGTAGATAACCAGTCCAGATAATAAGTTCTTTGGGTGAGTTATCTGTACTGAATTATCTGGTTTGACCGTCTACCTGTAAACATAGATCAAATTAATAGGATAATTGTCAAACTTATTCTTTAGCTTGTGGTGTGTGAACTTGCTCTCAGGACGTAATTGGCACTCTGGGAAAGTCTAGCTCAAAACTGAGTAAAGAGTAACAATAACTAATGGAGACTCTGCTGACTCTAGTAGAAAATACAACTTGCTGTGGCTATACCCAGAAATTGAATTTTTGGAACCAGATATTCAGAATTGTTAAGGGTAGTCTGTGTCCAATGATATATACTCTGAAAAAGTTGACTAATTCTACTTCTGTTTTTCAAAGTCAAACATGGAAATGCCAACTTTAATTCTGATTTATAGAGGGAAGGGATAATAAAAACAATTTTTAAATGCACTAGTGAAAAAGAAATGGACACTAGAGAGAGGTCAGTTAAATATAATTTTAAATAACATTAGTTAAAATTTTATTTTTTATTAGTTAATTGTCCTTCTGAAGCTTGACTGACAAAAATAGGTTTATGAAGAGAGTAATACATGAATACAATAATTATGTCCTCAAAAATGACATTTATCAGCATTCAGATCTCATTATGTATTTTCAGAAAAATACAAAAATGAGGGAGATTGTGTAAATGATAAAGCAAAGGCAAGATTTTCCATTATAGAAAATGTAGAATATTCAGCGTGTCTCCGAGGCAACTGTCAATGTATTACCCTGCAAGTAAGCATGAAGAAAAGTTATAAGTATCATTATTTGAGAGATCTTTTTTGTTAGATATGATGACACAAATATCTACATACGCTCACCTCCGTTTCCACATAGTACTCTGAGTTCACACATACTAGCTGCTCTGGGTGGAGTTGTCTTAAGAGGTGGAAGTGATGGAGAGAATTAGCCACTGAGTCATCAGTAAAGCAGTCTACCAATCAATGAGGCAAGTAAAACACATTTTCTAGATGTATACTATTGACTGTCATAATATTCTACTAGCTGTAAGTGCAAGGAATAACAAGAAATATCCCTTGGATTCAAGGGACAAAATGACTAAGTAGGGAACTGAGCATATGAAGTGAGAACGTTAGCTAAGACCAAGGGGCTATGTTTGCAAGTTCTGAAAGAGTGCTGTGGGGTGGCCAGAGGGGCCTAGTAAGGTCCCTGGATCGGCAGTGTCAGGATCATCTAGAAACTTTGTAAAGTGCAAATTCCCAGGACCCAACTGAGATACTAAATCTTAAATTCTGGGAATGGGTCTTCGTACTATGTCTCTCAACAAGCTCTTCAAGTATAGATTATAAATCATGGAAGGATCTAAATAAGAGGGGGTCACTGGGCATGTAGAGTTATGGAAGAGAAGGATAAATTTGACTTGAAGTTTGAAAGATGGATATCAGGATTTAGGAACCTAGAAATGAAGAGAAAGCATTCCAAGCAGAGGTAGAAGTGAAAAACAATAAAACTTCACTCATATCCCTGTTGGAGAAGTCATCTGTTAAGTTTTATGCATATTTTCATATATTTTTGTCCTCAAATGGACTCTGAAATTTCTAAGGGTAGAGACCTAATTTTAATTATCCTCTCATTACAGTGCTTCACACTTAAGAAGTGCTCAGAAGACACAGAAGGAGAAGGAGAAAGTGGATCAGAATGAGGAGAGACAAGGAAGAAGAAAAAAATAATATATGTAGACTCTGTGATAGGGTGAAAAGTACATTAGATTTAGAGCCAAAGATAATGTATTTAAATAATATGTTTGAATCTTACCACATTGTCTACAGTATTCCTTTACTCTAGGTTTTGTTTTTCTCATCTACACAATGGCAATGACAAATTTCACCTCAATGATGTTGGTGCAAAATAGATTATCTGATGTAATTTAATTTTTCTGGCATTGTGCCTAGTCTGTGATATTGCCTGATAAATATTTATTAATACTGAAATAGTGATTTTTCTGTGAATGTTCAAGAGCATAGTGTCCCCTGGATTCTCTTTATTTACTCCTTTCTTCATTCCTATTGTTTTTGCAATCTTTCCTCTTCCTTTTATAGTCTTTCTCATGCTTCATGCTTATCATTTGTATCTGCATTGTCAGATTCCTATTTAATCAATTTTCTCATCCTTTTCTTATGTAAATTGCTAACATTTATAGAACCCTTAATAAGTGTCAATGAAAGGGCTAAATATTTTTTGTATGAATGATGTTATTTAAAAATCACAAGTAGTATAAGGATCTTAACTATTTTTAATTTGTGGACAGAATCCAGGATTTCAGAAAGGTTCAGATAAGATTTCCATCAACATATGGATATTAAGTGTGGGGTAAGATTTGAGCCCAGGCAGTTTGAGCTTCACAACAAAGACATGACCACTACATCAGGCTGCTTCTTCAACCCCACAATCATCCCACTACGCTCAACTCTCTAGAAAGACAAAAACAAAAGTTCATAAAAAATGACACCAAACTATTTAAACCATCTACAACTGTATCCCATTTAATTTTAGGAATGCCATTGTGTTTATGTTGCTTTGCATCTGTGGTGTTTACGTAAGAACCTGATAAGTCTTTCAATTGATGGCTTACAGTATATTCAGGTGTCCCCTGTCATACTTATGCAGAAAACCAGGAAGTGTTACCTGAATGTGGTTGACAGCCCAGGTAGTGTTTTCTGGGTCACCTTTCCTTAGCAAAAGATTCACTTTTTTGTTTGTTTAATGAAGAGAGATATCAAAAAATAATCACATTTACACACTTTGTATATATATATACCTATACAAATACACACACATATATATACTAATACAGAAATTAGTAACACATTTTAAGTAAGATATCCATTCACAATGAATGCATTTTAAAAATGAAACATTTTATGCTTAAATGGTAAGTTTCAGTGTTCTGGAAAATTCACTTATTTGCAACCCTTCCTTCCCAAACAATGCTCAATAAATAACAAGCTGTGCACATCCTTTTTTTGTGGGGCTATTGCCTCACTGATGTGTACAATCGCTTCATTTTGCAACTTCACTTTGCCTGTGTAGGGCATTGCCCTGGTTGGTAATTGCGTGGCCTATTGTTTGCAGCACATGGATAATTATTATGCTGTGAACATCAATTTGTTGTATTGTGCCGAATGGAGCTACTTCCCGAGGGACGTGATGATAGCTGTGATTCTCCTCAGTAGGGGGTGGGATGTTGCTCAGGGCTAGAGCTCTGCCCAGTAATTCCCTCTTTACAAGTAAGACTATACATAGTACATCCTAGAAGTCCTTCATTATAGCATTTTTTTCTGCTTGTTAACATCATTTCACGCTGGATAGGTACTAGTGTAATTTTCCATTTTGTTTCATCAAATTAAGGGAAGAAAGGAGACTGTCTTACAAGTCTTTTATTTTATAGACAGCTGGTCATTTCATTAACACTTTTCATATTCTTGTTTGTCATGATGACTGACGATAGTAAAAAGATTTTCTCCCCATTAACTTATGAGAGAACAGTGCTTTTACTTATTTATTTATTTGGGGGCTGAGAAGTATTGATCTACCAAAGAGGACATTTATTAAAATGTAACCAGCATCTTGACACTTGCAAGTGGCGCACACTTTAACCGATTAAATAGTCATGAAGAAAGAAATCAATACATCTTGGATTCCTCTACTCTGATCTCTGCTAGCAAAGTGGCCTCACAAATTAAGAAAGAAATAAACAAATGTGTTTACACTGAATGTTTAAAGCACTTTGCACTTTAATCAGGAAGTAAAAGGACATTACTAATATTGGTTGGGTAGGTGCTTTGGATGTGGTTACTTTTGTACAAACCTGGTGATAAATAAGAAAGTGACTACTGAAATTCCCAACCACAACAGGACTAAAGCGTGTCTGTGGGACTAAGGCAACTGTGGCTGGTTGTCCTAGGAAATGGAGGGGGAAGGTCATTGGAAATTCACTGGGGAAAGTTCTTATTAAGTTTTCATTTGCGGTTTTTTTTTTTTTTTTTTTTTTTTTGGTAATCTCAGTTTGCATAGTCAAATTTTTCAGCCCCAGGGTTGGGTAGTTTGGTGACCTGGAAGAGATGCAGGTCACATCTCTGTGTACGTGGGTGCAAAAGAAATATTAGTGATGTTAATGGCTTCAGTAGTCAGTCATAGTTAATTTCCCACCAAATTCTAGATTCTTAGCACAAAAGCCTTTAAGTATCTTCCAACATGTTTGGATATTCTCAGAGATGTGGAGCTCATAATTAACAATTTTTGATATCATAGATTTTTTGAAACTTTGTGACTATTTTGAGCCATAAGTTTAGACCTGTTAAGAACCCACTAACTTTTTACAGCTATGCTTGCCAAATTTCATCTTCTCAGTTTTCATTTATCATTTTAGGCTACTGTGATGGTCAATATCCCTGCCAGGCTTGTGTCACTTGAGCATTTGAAGAGTACTGCCATGCATCAATAAGAGCAGCTTCACTGAATCCCAGTGCAGGAGCTCATTGACAATTAGCTTTTGCTCAAAGCTTTTCCAGCATTATTATATAATTTCATCATCCTTGATATAGAAATGCATTTCTCCAAGGTAATGCCATGCTTTCTAGCTTCTTAAAAAAATAAAAACCTTTACTTTACAATTCAAATTCATATACACAAATGTATAGAACACTTGATCCAGCACTCAATGTATTTATTTATATTTATTTATATTATTCTTAATCTGAGGAGGAGATTATGAAGATGTTTTATTGGAGTGGGAGGATATTAGAAATATACATTTTTAAAACATCACATTATCAGTTAAACAGGGTGTCAATGGAGCCTTTACTCTACATAGGTAGTCTAGAGACTCCATGTGCCTACAAAAGTGATTAATTGTGATTTCAATGTGTTTAATTGTAAGAGAATTTATGAGGGTTAAGTTTCTTGATTTTGGCCTTATATGGGTATTGAAGACCAGTGTTATAGTTTAGCTGTAACTATTAACTTTTTCCCTACCAATTATGTCTACAAAAGGAATTTCCAGGCTAGAGGTATCTATAGAATATCTTCTCCATAGAATCATGCTCCACACACCTCCTTAACTTTCCACAATGCCTTTCCTGGCAGTGCTGCCCCATAAGATAATCTCTGTCCTCCCTCACTTCCATAACATAAATAACCTCCACTGCACATTTCCAACTTAATTACATTCCTCTGAGACTACTTCTCTTCTTGATTCATGTTTTTAAATCTTGGTTCTCTACCTTGAATACAAGATCTTTTAAGGGCAAGGATAATAAATGTTGATTATATTTTATCCTTTGATACATTTAGCACATTTCTGGGCATATGGTATATGTTCTGCATGTTTTTGCATTTGGATTCATTTTATTCATAGCATCATGTTTAAGCGTTGATTCTTCATTCAAATTCGTATCTAGGCAAGGTCTTTGATTTTAAAAAAACTACACAGTGACTTCATATAGGTTGGTCTTCACTTCAGTTATCTTCTAACCTTGGTATTATATGCCATCCTTGTACTTCTTTCCCGTTATTGTTATTTTCCTGGTTGATGGTAATATTGTTAGGACTGGCCTTAGAGATGTGGCTGACTCACTAACTTGTGATATGAAAAGAGCTGCAAATTCTGAAACAGATAAGTCAGCTTTATTCCAAAAAAGCATTTATTTATATGAAGTAGTAACACTTGTGGTGTATAAACAAGGATGAAGGATGTATAATCTTACAGGTGAGGAAACAAGATGTAAGGCAGTCACAGGCACATCACATGCTGCCAGATTAATTCAAAACTATCTTATACAAAAGAGACCTATCAATTTAAGTCTTTGTTGAAAGAAGCTGCATTTTGAAAGGAGAATGAATGTAAGGATATCACTAAATGGCCAAAACAAACTATGAATATAAATTTCAACTGTTCTTCGTTTCTAAAGGAACGTTGAACTAACAAAGGAGGAAAAGAAAATTTCCATATGTTTTTGACACATTTTTTAAGTCAACCAGTTAACAGTGAACAAAAAAGGACTCAAAGAAGAAAAAAAGGACCAACTCCTGAAATCAGTAAAGATCTCATAACCCAAAGAGATACGAAGAAGCAAAACAAAGCAAAAAATAAAGTCATTAAACTCAAAGAACAAGCTAAGACACAAGGACTGTGGAGATAAAGGGAAAATATGTACAGAGTGTAAGTACAGGATCTTATCTCACTTAAACAGAAGAACAATGGAAGCAGACTGCCTTCCCTTTTCCACTAGATAGAGTTGGGATTGAAATGCAGAGATAGTTGGAGGTGGGGCAAAGGCTGCAGAAAGGTTTTCACTGTTAAGGGTCTCCACAAAAGTTTTTTCAGCCTAAATTAGTGTGGGTGTGTGTGTTTGTGCTCGTGTATATATGTGAGCTTATATAATATTGAGTAGCATTTAGTATTACATTTTCTAGAAAGTCATGCAAACCAGATGTATATCACAGTGTCCCTCACAGGAATGTACAGAGCAGAAAACAGCAGTCTGGGTTTGGCTGGGCTCAGGCTGTTAATTTTTATTTTTATTCTATAGTTTATTTCCTTTAAAGCACAGCTTTTTCCATTTGAATGACTATATATACTATCATTATTATATGTAATATAATATGTAATAGTATATATAATATAATCATTATACATAATATATACTATATATAATTTAACTATATATATAGTTAAATAGTTAAATATATATATATATATATATATATATATATATATATATATATATATATATATATAATTCCTCATCAATGAGGTTGGTTCTCATTGCTTTATTTCTTTCTGAGGTGGTTCTATAAGAACAATAATCTCATCTTAAGGTGCACAAGTCTCTTTGGTTTATTTAGGACATTCCAAATGTTGAATGACCTTGGTTCTTTTATACAAAATTCCATGTCAATAAATTTATAGTATTTCAGAAATTCAAGAATATTACTATTTATTTAGTGACAGAAAAGACTTGAAGACACACAATTTATTCCTAGTACATCAGGTGAATAGGTTAAAAAGAGCCCTATGAAATGGACTCAGGTTACTTCTTGTGCTAATTCTCCTTCCTGGTGTAGATGGAGGCTTTTATCACATCTGGGACTGGGAGCCAACTCAGTTGTGGATACAATCCCACCCATGTGCACTTATTCAGACACTGTCACCAATGGTGTGATGACTAATCAGCAACTAAATTATTATTTCCAACGTTTTTCTTTAGTTATATTTGAGTGCAACTACTTACTCAGCAAACACTCCAATGAAGTAACATTTCCTATGTTTGTTATTATGTCTTTTGTGTTGGTTGCTGAGGGAGTAACAAAGAGGTGTTGGACATGTTTCCTGCATAAAATGAGACTATATTATCAGGAAGGAAATAAGTCATATCTAAATTACGTGTAGATGATTGTACAATAGAGTTTAGGGAAGGAAAAAAGAATCCTGCTTAGAGTGGCTTAACGGTCTTCTGAAACACCTTAGTCATGGACACCCCCTACCCTTGCTTTCTTTTTTTTTTTTTTCTTTTTTAATTTAACTTCCTCTCTTTCATCTTTCCAATAATTCAGTCTTTTCAAAGTGTAGGATGTGTAGCACTAACACTATACAAGGTGACTTCCAGTGCAAGATTCGTACTCATTCCAATAACTTGTGCATGAAGCATTAAATGTCACTGAATCACATAATGAGAGATTTATTCCCTTTTCAATTCTATTTCAATGCTACTGATTGTGTGAAGATGAAAGTCTCATTTGGGGGTTAGTAGGTCCCTATATCTGAGCTAATATCAAATATTTAACAAAATTGGAGTAGACATTAGATTCAGGGCCTTAGGCTGGCAATAGATAAGAGCTCCAGTTTCAAAATATTGCTTCAATTTTGTTGTCTTTGTCTTAGCTCTTGTTGCTTTAATGACTTAAATTCAGGAAAAAAGTATATATATATATATATATATATATATATATATATATATATATATATACACACACATATATATATGTATATATATATATATATATGACTTATTTATAAAAATATATATGTATATGATTTATTTCAGGGATATGAAGTTTCCTGAATAAATTGGCTTAACTTAAAAATATTGTTTTTATTAATAGAAAATAAATAGACCTGTAGGTGGCAGTTGAAATTTGGAAAACTTTACACCAACCCAAATCCCCTACAACTCAAGTCACACCTGTTCTGGAGGTTTCCTTTGATAATATGGAGCCTCAGTTGGCCTCCTTACCACTAGCATTCTTCTTAGCCTTTTAATATATCCTCTTAATAGTGCCTAGCAAATGAGATAGATGTTCATGTGATATATATTGACTGACTGAGGTAACAATTAACCTAGGTAGTCGAAGTGACAAGGACTTAGATGCTGCAGAGTAGAGAGCAGGGCATTGCAGATCAGTGCAGATAGTGCCTAGCAAATGAGATAGATGTTCATGTGATATATATTGACTGACTGAGGTAACAATTAACCTAGGTAGTCGAAGTGACAAGGACTTAGATGCTGCAGAGTAGAGAGCAGGGCATTGCAGATCAGTGAAAGGGGAGCATCCACGGCCCAGATAACATTCTGAGTTGAGTGTGGTACAACAACCACAAATAACATGGTGCGTCATGTTCTTAAAAGAATGGCAGGAAATAAATCTAAATATCTGACTAGCAGCTCTGAATAACTTGCTCCGTGCATGTTGCTTTCCATTGGACTTCCCCTTAACCTCATCACACACATTCTGCCCAGTCATGATCCACTGAGACTACCATTGACAGCAGGCCTCACTTGACTACCACTTACATTTTAATATAATTTTAGCGCTTCTGCTGAAGCAGGCTTTTCTGCATTTCTTTCTTTTTTTTTTTTGGTAAGCCTACAGATTCACAGAAAGACCATGCTTTGTATTAAATATAAACTGTAATAGGTTCTAAAGTTCTATTCATCAATTTTCTTTAAAGTATACCTTATTATTTTCCATGATCTGACCTAATGCTCAGAGCAGCAAGTAAAGATAATGCAAGGAGTACCTTTGGTAATAGTTTGCATTCTATTTTGTATCACCATGATCTGCCCAATGTTCAGCATAATGTGAAAGTCTTAACAAAACAACTGATAAAAGGAAAAACCATAACACTAATAAAAGCCCCATGCTTGGAGGATATGTTTAATAGTTCTAACATGTATAACATTAAAATGTTATCAACAAATCAGGGAAAGGACATTTTGTACACAGAAATCAATTTACCCAGCAACTACCTGCGAGACTTGCTTGCAAGTTATTTTGCCTCAAAGAATACATTGTTTTTAAACCTAATTCTACTGCATTTTAGACTGTATAAAGAGAAAGGAATGTGAACATTTTTGCTCAAAGCATAAGTGAAAGAGCCAGAACACTTCCAAGTACTACAGACAAAAATAAGTACTTTGGTGAAATAAAATGAAATTTTGTAGCACCAGCTTTCCTGAGTGTTTAAGCCTTTGTTTAAAAATTTTCTCCATATATATGAACTGCTCTGTTTCTTTGACTAATGGGCCAATCTATTTATCAAAGGAAAGCAAGAAGGCCACAGGCTAAGACAGCTTTTAGAAAACCAAATGCAGTGGCTAAGATTATGAACCATTAGTTCAAAATCAGAATACAAGTTTGCAAGTCACATAAACCTGAGTTTGGGTGTCAGTTTTAATGCTTATTGGCTGACTTTGACTAAGTTAATTCTAAATAAGCTTCTGTTTTATTATCCATAAAATATGGATAATTTGTTATATGTAATATTTTAGTTGTTGTGAGGCTTATGTTACATAACAATTAAAAGCTTCTAGCATAGTGTCCCAACCACAGGGGGGACTTAATAATTGTTAGTTGCCTTCCTGACCTTGCCCCATAATGGAAGAGCTTCAGACTAAATGAAATCCAGAAGCCCCACTGCTGATGAGATCTGTGCCATTGCTGTGTCCTTACAGCAGTGCTGGTGCTCTCACTATTAGAGCAGTTTTACCCAAAGAAGAGCAACTCCTTCAAGGAGGTTCGACACCTGAATATAACACATCTGAACATAGCAAGTCCACGTGTTGCAGTCCAACCAGCCATCCTGATGTTTCCTCTGTTTTGCCATCACTTGCTCTGTACTCCAAACACAGCCCCTCAGAGCTGTCCAGGCTTCTAGTTTTGTTCTTTCATTTTCCAGAGGAGATCAGCAAAGCTATGATAGAAAAGCAAGTAGCGGACTTGCTTAAAGTGTTACAGTAGGGAAATGGAAGATCAGAAATAAGCTCACAGTTTACTGACAGCCTTTTATTTATATGAGGTCTGCTGTAGCTTTCGGGATGAAGAAAGTGTCTCAGTCCTCAAGCAACTTGGGATTTGAAAGAGAACCAAGGTGTAAAGAGTTCGGTATCTTAGGTAAGTGCACTTAAAAATGCAAACCAACGGGGCTTCAGTTCAGGAAATCTCTGAAGGAAGGGAGTCCAGAGGCTGGAGTCGACCACAGGGATAGACAGGAGGTTTCAGATGCTGAGTGGATACTGGATTACCTCCCTCAATTTGGTCAAAGGGGTCTGAGGGCCCTGGTGCACAGTCACCAAGGAGAAAGCAGTTAGTCAGCTGTGCATATGAGGAACAGACGTGAGGGCTAAGAAGAAAATAACTTAAGAAAGGATACTTTGATGTAATTATTTATTTCAATTAGAATTTAGGTTATTTTTAAAAGCTAAATAGTTCCATTAATTTAATTAAAATATTCAAATTGGTATAATCCTGTAGTATCTTACCTCAATATAAAATGATTCTATTTTAGACTGATGATAGCTCTTTCGGTCTTATTGCTCTTTTCCTGAAGTTACACAAATACACACGTACACAGACATACACACATACAGACACCTCTTATGCATGCATGTGTGTGCATATACACATGTATGCAAATATATGAATATGTGTATATACACAAACACACATGGGATGCTTTGCACTGCATTTGATTATACATGTCAAAAATATATTGATGAAGTGAATTGCTTTTTCCAAAGTGCTTTACTTCCTCCCATGATTATTCCTCAATAAAGAAGCTGTATGAATGGAGTGGCAAAGTGTGGGCGATGGAGCAGACTGCCTGGGTGTGAATTCTAATATAGCTATTAATACTGTGACCTTGGGCAAGTGACTTGACATTGTCCCTCAGTTTCCTAACTGTGAAGCAGCAATAATAAAAGTAGCCATGTAATTAGCTAATGTATATAAAGTGCTCAAAATAGGGTTGTCTATAAAGATCTAAGTAAGCATTAATTCAATAAACATTGACTATTAGCTGCTATAACTTGCTATGATAGATAGGTATGATATTATTGTTCTGGTTTTATTAATAAAAAGCCTGGTTGGAAGCCAGTTATTAAGTTCTTGGTCACTTGACAATATATGACTATATGGGTTAGGAATGAAAAAGTGAGCAACTTATTATAAGAAAGCATTTGAAATGCAAAAAGGAAGAAGCTAAGGCATCTCCATTTATGTTGAAGTTATAATATCTATAGATAAATCAAGTTGCTAACTCATTGGATTTAAAAATCAAGCCACCTACTCTACATCTTAGAATTGTTAGCCTCCACTTGTCTAGTGAGAGCTGTCACAGCTGGAAAGTTGAGGCTAAGCACGGCCCCAAGCTCAGCACAGCTCCACAGAATGCCCCTCAGCCCAGCTCACTGTTACCTGGGAGGCAGGACGGGTTCTCAGGACAATGAGCATTGGCTCTGGATAGTGTAGGTGTGATATGTGTGTGTGTCCTGAACCCTCCTGAAGGGTTACTGTTCTTCGGGTAAAACTGCACTAATAAAAAGAGAGCTTCACCACTGGTTGGCATGCACAGGCCAGCCTAGTGGGCAATCCACATTGGAGAGCCAGCTCAGATCCCCTTCTCAGTCATCCCCTGCTCTGCCCTTGGGTCTGCACTCAGGAATTAGAATTTGGAAGCACAACTGGGAAGGCTAAAAAATGTGTTGTTATCTCTATTTTTCTTTTAGGTATGGCTGGAAATCAGAAAGCACTGGAAGTACACCCTTTCAGCTGAACAATTTGGTCATACTCAGAAATGGTTGAATTTAGATACACAAGCAGGTTTTGTGTTTATTTTATTGTCTCTTTGTTTAATTTTACAAAAGATAATACACTTTCTGGGTGTTCCCATTAATTGTTTTGCTATTTTGTAAATTAAAATTTCCAAAATTTCATTTCATATAATATAAATTGGTTATCAAATATTTCTATAACAAATTTTTATGGTTAACACCAAATTAAACAAAAATAAGTAGATCTGTTTACTAAAGGGCTTCTGTGGTATAATAAAAAATATGGGGTCTTTGTCCCCAATTTTTGGCACAGAGTTTCAAAAGCCCTTGGAATTTTCTCAGTGATAGGAGTGTCATTATGCTAATGAGATGACTCTTGAGGTGCCTAGATGGCTGCAGTATGAGGGCTGGTTGCAGAAAAAAACAACTACTTGATTAGATGGTTAGAACTTTCAGCCCTACCCCAGATCTGTAGGGAGGGAAAAAGGGCTGGAGACCGAGCCCAGTCACCAATAGCCGATGATTTAATCAACCATGCCTACATAATGAAGCCTCAATAAAAACTCTTGAACAACGAGGTTTGGGGAGCTTCTCCATTGGTGAATATCGATGTCCTGGGATGATGGAACTTGTGGAGGGCATGAAGCTCTGTGCCCTTCTCCCTTACATTGTGCTATTTATTTCTTCCATTTGGCTGTTTAAGAGTTGCATCATTTAGAATAAAATTATAATTTAAGTATAGCACCTTCCTGAATTCTGTGAGTGGCTCTAGAGAATTATTGAACTTGAGTGTGGAGTGTCATGGGAATCCCCAAATCTGTAGCCTGTTGGGCAGAAGTACAAGTAACCTGAGGGTACCCAAGACCTGTGGCTAGTGTCTGAAGTAAGGAAAGTCTTGTGGGACTGAGCCCTTAACTCACGGGGTCTGCACTCACTCCAGGTGTTTAGTATTAGAACTGAGTTGAAGTGTAGGACGCCCAGTTGGCGTAAGAGAATTGACTGTTGTGGGAAAAGGTGTAACTTTTAAGATATGTTAAAATGTATTCAAAATCATCATGAGAAGGACACTCAATTTCCAAAATTATTGTTTTGCTCTAAGATTCTTTACTTGGGGAGAACATCGCAGGGCCTTATAATGCTTGAAACATACTTAGAAAATAATTTTATAGGTACAGCTTTAACATATCCAGTACAGTATTCTGCATCTACCTTTGTGTCAGACACTGTAAGTAGAGCAGAGTGAGCGGAATAAAAAAATTAAATGCAAGTTATTTTTATTGTTTTAATTTACCATCCAAGAAGAGCCCCTCTGCCTGCTTCGATTTCTACTTTTAAAGTGAGGTCTTGGCTCTTCTTTAGAAAATCAACTTCAAAATACCTGGGCTGGCAAAAATTATGATGAATCTCAGCAAGAATGAATGGTTTCTAAGCAGATATAAGAGGATTTTGGAGCCAGATGGAAAGAAATGTGGGTGATCCTGAAATGAACCCAGGGCCTCGATCAAGTTTGGCAAACACAAAGTCAACAGAGACCAGTCAGTTAACATAAAAGAAAGAAGCAGTTTGGGGAGTAAACACGTGCATGTCAAGAAGAGAACTGTTCTTCAGCTTCTATCAATTCTTGCCATCCAGCAATCCATGCTCAATATTGACAACTCTCCTGATTTTTCAAAAGAGGCAGAAATTTGAATCTTATGTGAAACCTCAATTTTTCTGCAACCAATTTTAATTTAAAAAAAAATACTGTGTGGGCAATAACATCTGTTATCTGAATTTGGACCACTATGTGTGGTTTGCAAAGATAGTCTCTTGGAATATAAGACTATTCATGATCTAGCCCCAGACTACCATATTGCTAATAGTCCTACCTGTTTATACTCTTGATCGTACTGAATTACATACACTTCCTCCTAATTTTTAAAATTTCTATCTTTGCCTAGGATGCTTGTTGTATTCTCATAACATCAACTAACCTACTCCCTTTTTTGAAAAAGAATTTGCTCAAGCATCATTTCCTTTGTGAATCTTTTCCTAAAACATTTCTCTTTTGCCTACATGGTAGATTTGCCACTTTCTCCTCTGTATACCAGTAATGCATTAAAGTGCTTCTATCACAGCCACATGGCTTGTATTGAAAGCACAATCTTACATACCTATCTTGTATCACATATTTAATATGCAATGTTTACACATCCTGAAAATCTGCCTGTCAGATGGATCCAGACTAGTAGCTGTTTTGCTGCCTGTAATTCCTCTACTCCCTGAAGATCATTGTATAATCATCTTTTACTTGGTTTCTTCATTCTGTTTACTTAGCTCACTTCTCCCCAAATCTGTTTCTACATTATGTGAACATCCCAAGACAAAATTAAGACCAGGTCATCAAAGGCAGTTTCACTGATGATCTGAGGATGATGGAAGAAAATTAGAAGGCAAGAAATCAAACCTACTATCAGTGATTACTACTAGATATGACTATTGCTAGAGTCACAGCCATACTCCAACCAGATATGTCCCTTACTAGCTACTCCTCTGCTTTGCCTAGTTGTTTCCATGTCTGGCAGGGAGATATGCCTTCTCCTAACATGTGTGCCTCCAACTATGTTCCCTTTCCCAGAGTTTGAGCTTCCCCTCTCCCACTTCTCTGAGGACCATTGAAAAGGGAGAAAAATACACGTTGACCCTCTTTTTTTCTCTCAATCTCTTTCTCAGTCTCTCACAAGGAGAAGCAAATCTTTTACATTTTTTGTGCTTACTATCAGTGATATACTCTGCTTTATTCTGTTCTCTCTTTTGTTTTTCTTCCAGGTTTATTGAGATATAATTGGCATACAGCACTCTATAAGTCTAAGGTATACTGCATAATGATTTGACTTACCTACATCATGAAATGATTACCACAAAAATTTTAGTGAACATCCATCCTCTCAAATAGGTACACAATTTTTAAAAAATTTTCTTGTGATGAGAACCCTTAGGGTTTACTTTCTTAACAACTTTCACATATAGCATACAGCTGTGTTAATTGTATTTAACACGTTGTATATTACATGCCTCATACTTATTTATCTTATAACTGGAGATTTGTACATTTTGACTACCTTCATCCAATTCTCTGTATATTTTTTACAGATAAATTTTACTACTTCTTTTCTAGAATTTCCCAATTTGAAAGAGAAGTTCCTTCTTCCTTGAATAAATAAAGGACTCATTTAAGTTACTTACCGTTCACCTTATCAGGGGAATAACTCAAGTTCACAGATGACTCTAAACTCTTATATAAAGGAACTAAAAATTTTTACAGTTTTAAATAGCAATGTTAGCCCCATCTTAACTGACCACCTCTCTGCCACTTCAGATCATAAGCTTTCCAAAACATCAGAGTTCAGATTTAGTTATAAGGTCCCATTAAAATCCTATAACCTGTGTTTAACAGGGAGAGACAATCAACTACAGATCTGAAACACTGAGAAAAGGAGAACATAGAAGTGTCAGCCTAATGTTTAACACTATGTGGAAATAAGATTTCCGATTTTGCTAGAGGTGGGAGAAAGTTGAAAATAATATTTTGTTTTATTTTAAATTACTTTCAAGTGTTCACTACAGTGATTTTAGGTACTATTCCTGAAGATGATCTCCAAGGAGACTATGATTTCAAATACACCACCAATGATTTCCCTATTTCACAGCCACCATTAACATGGTATTATTCCAAGAACCCATTTGCAAATTAACAATAAGGTACTGACCAGAGCCGAATCCTCAAATGTTCCAGGAAGAAACCTTATCTTAGACTACATTTGAAGTATCAAACTATTTAAAAGTAATTGACGTAGGCAGTGAACCATGGAGCCACAGGCTCATGAATAACACAGATAGGGAAATGAATGTGCAGGTGAGTTTTCTCCAAGGCAATCAATGTAGGTCAAATACTGCTCTGTAGTTTCTAGTTACAATTCATAATTTTTGGAGGTTCAAACTCTGTTAACTTCCTATTTCTAGACAATAGGCTAAATGGCTCTGGAAATAGTATTATAATGACACTCGAAATAGTAACTATTTATATATATTTGCATGTTATTCATGGAAAAACTCATAGATACATGATGAGTAGTTACAAATAATCATAATACAATGTGACATTATTACTATATCATAAAATTTTATCATATTGTTGATTTGTATGTCTTATCTTTGACAATGAATACTAAACTTTGCATGATTTACAATTAGTAGTGCAGCTAATTGTCATTTGTATATTAAAATACAGGACTTGTAGCAAAATTAAAGAAACGCCTGTTTCTTCTCACATCATTTCTCCAAAATAGTTATGTAAATTTTACCACTAAAATACAAATATGGTAGTCACTAGATCACACAAAAAACTAACTAGGAGGAAGTATACAGGAATTGCATTCCTCTTTTTAAAAATATTTTTCTGTTATAAAAATAATCTCTTTTCCTAGGAAACCTGGAAAAATTTACAAATAAAGAAAGAAAAAAAATCCAGAAGTTGGGGCTTCCCTGGTGGCGCAGTGGTTGAGAGTCTGCCTGCCAATGCAGGGGACACGGGTTCGAGCCCTGGTCTGGGAAGATCCCACATGCTGCGGAGCAGCTGGGCCTGTGAGCCACAACTACTGAGCCTGCGCGTCTGGAGCCTGTGCTCCGCAACAAGAGAGGCCGTGATAGTGAGAGGCCCGCGCATCGCGATGAAGAGTGGCCCCCACTTGCCACAACTAGAGAAAGCCCTCACACAGAAATGAAGACCCAGCACAGCCATAAATAAATAAATAAATTTATTAAAAAAAAAAAATCCAGAAGCAATGAATGTTAAAAAATTTGTACACTTCATTACAATAATATTTATGCTTTATTGTTTGCACTTGAGAGTATACTGACTATTTTGTTTGATAACAAGAGATTTATAGATAAGATTTTGAATGAGACGCCATCTATGGTTATTATTCTATTTTTATTTTTTTAATCATAGAATGCCTTAGGTCATTCAGTATTCATTTTGAAAACCTCTAAATAATATCTTAAGTTCCTCAGCATTTGTGGAGATAAAAATTATGTTTTTTTCTTTGGAATTTTTCTGCTAAAAGAAACACATTTCTTATTCTGGGAAAATATCAAAAGGATTAACCTGAAGTACCACACTTTTCCCTGTGGCTATGGAAACCACCTTATAATCTATAGTATAATTCAAGTGAAATTCTGAGTTGAGAATCACAAAGATTACAAATAGACATGCAGAATTTTATACCTCAGCAGCCTTGATCTTGAGCTTTCAATCTTGTTTCATTTTCAGTCAACTTAATAATTACTGAGTAAAGTTTAAAAACCATTTCTATTCTTAGTCTTTAATTATCTTACAATATTTATCTATTATCTTATAATTTTGAAATATAAAGTTGTCATGAATTAATGAAGTGTAATCTTTATTCTGTTGTCTTCCAGAATTTGAGGTTGAAGAGGAGAAGTATGAGGCAAAGCCATTTCCCCCTTTGGTATTCCTTTTTTAAAATTCTACATGTCTATTTGTACACACATTTTTATACTTTTTCAACTAAAATTATTGTCAGAATTTATGAAAGAGAGGTTTCTTGTCATTGATTTCTTGGAGCTATGGTTAAAACTCTTTGATCTAAATCTACAAAATAACCCCTTTCCTCTGATTCAGGGAAATTTCTTTCACTTGAAAAAAAATGTTTTTTTACCTATTTACTTCTTTATTTTATATTTCACTGTACATTGTGAGAGAGATTTTCTAGTTCATCCTATTCATGAATTATATTTGTATTTTCTATGAATGTTCTTATTTTTTCTTGAATTATTTGTTTACTTTACATCTTTAAAACACCTTTTTCTTACTTTTAATTTTATTTCAGTTTTTTTAATCTCAAGAGTTATTTTCTTATACATTTTGTTTATATTTCATGGAGGCCAAAAAATCCTTACAATCTTTTGAAATTTTCAGTTTTCTACATTTTTTTCGGATTCCTGTAATAGATCAGTTTAAGGGTCTGCTTTAGTTAACAACTGTATATTCAAACTACCTCAAAACTTAATGAATCAAACAAAAATGGTTCATCATCACTCATGTGTCTGTGGGTTGCCTGTGGGTATTGGCTGATCTAGACTAGGTTCAACTGGGTTAGATTGGACAGAGAGGCTTTATCTTACTTGTGCTTTATCCTATTTCTGACCAACTGGCTAGCTCAGACATTCTTTTCTCCTAATGATGATGGATATGCACAAGGGTAAGCCAAAGCATGCAAGCCCTTATAGGTGTAAGCTCAGAACCGGCACACCATCACATTTACCTCATTCTACTGGCCAAATCAGGGGATGGGGAAATGTACTTTGACCCAGACCAAAGTCAAGGAGTGGGGAAATACATTCTGCCTTAGTGAAAGGAATTCTAAAATCATACGGCAAAGGGCATGTATAAAAGTAGAGGTGAAAAACCAGGGTCAATAATACAATCCACCAAGGGTCTGCTATTTTCTAAGTGTTTGTATGTGGTTCCTCTATCCTTATAGTACAGTACATCTTCTATTACTCTTTTTTTCTTTTTTCTTATTTAACTTATATTTGAGCAAATTACAATATAAAGAGTATCAGTGATTATCAACAGATAGATTGTATGAATTTGCCTTAACTATGGTTATGTCAATTTGTTTGTTGGTATAATACCCTTCTTTTACCTATTGAAGGATTTCAGATTGCATGCTATGTCAATTCCTGGTGTCTATCAGGCATGTATGTAATATGGTTTTGTGGAACTGAATAGCAATGATCCCCATCCTTCTATTACCTGGCTCTTTGTCTTTCAGGGTAGATGGTGTTCATGAGATATTACAGTACTCAGAATACTCTGCCTCAGGGACTTTCTCTGTTGCTCTCCTCCTAAACTGTGTTTAGGGACACATCTTCCAGAATGTAATATACTTCTATCACTTCTCTATGTTTCATGCTTATCACATTATCACTTGCTCTTTTGTTTTACATGACTTGCACTTTTAAAGCAGTAAGCCTTCATGGTCTTAGATTGGTAATGGATTGTTAGATATGATGCCAAAACCATAAGCAGCAAAAGAAAAATAGATAAATTGAACTTCATCATTTGGACTTCATTAAAGCCAAAAATTTATTCACCAAAGACATTATCAAGAAAAGGAAAGGGCAACTAACAGAATGGGAGAAAATAGCTGCAAATCATATATTTGATAAGGATTTAGTGTTCAAAATATATAAAGAAATCTTACAACTGAACAACAAAAGAAACTAACACTGCAATTAAAAAATAGAAAAATGACTTGAATAGGTATTTCTCCAAATAAAGTATGCAAATTACAAAGATACTCAAGATCACTAATTACCAGAGAAATGCAGATTAAAAGTGCAATGAGATACCATTTTACACTTACTAGGTTGACTATAATAAAGGAACTAAGAAGGAAAATAACAAGTGTTGGCAAGGATATGGAGATATTGGAATATTTGTGCATTGCTGATGGGAATGTAAAATGATGCCACCACTGAAAAAAAGTTTGGTAGTTCCTGAAAAAAAGAATCATAGAATTCTCATGTGAGCCAACAGTTTCACTCTATATATACCCCAAAGAATTGTAAACAGAGATTCAAACAGATACTTGTATACCAACGTCCATTGCACAATAGTCAAAAAGTCAAAACAACCTAAGGGTTCATCAACAGATGAATGGATAAACAAAATGTGGTATATAAATACAATAAAATATTATTCATTCATAGAAAGAAGTTAAATTTGGATATATGCTACAACATTGATGAACTTTAAAAATATTTTGCTATTATACTATGTGAAAAAAAGCAGACACAAAGGAAAAATATTGTATGATTCCACTTATATAGCCAAATTCATAGATACAAAAATTGGATTAGAGGTTACCAGGGATGGGGTTTGGGGAAGGGAAATAGTTTTTGTTTGAGGAGATGAAAAAGTCTGGAAATATATATTATTAGTGCTGGATTAACATTACAAATGTAATTAATGGCACTGAATTAAACATTTAAAATAGTTAAAATATTTTTTTTTTTCTTATATATATTTTATCACAGTTTAAAAAGTAAGAGATAGGGGGAGCATGATAGTCTCTAAAATTCTGCCCAGGCTTAGACTTGAAGAATAACCATGAATGTTTCTAAATCTGTCTCTTCATTTTAAGTGGTGCTAAAAATAGAAATGTCTCTTCCTTTACTTCACTCTGCTTCCACTGTTTTATATGTGCATTTAAATGAAATTACTTATTATATTTAATTGTAATAATTTTCTACTTTACAGACTAGGTACTCCTTGATAACAAGAACCTTACAAAGTAGCTGGTTCCAGGAAGGTCCTGAATTGGGTAAATGTAAATTAGTGACTGTCTAGTTGTTAAACAAATGAATGACTCTCAATGTGTGGAAATGAAGATATTTCTACTGGAGCAAAGTGGGTAGGACTATATGGATGGCTGGTATCTACCATTCCAAAGACTGAATCTGACACCATGTGTTTTGTATATTTGCCTTACCTAACATATTTGCAAGTTAAATTATACTGTGATAATTTACAATATTATGTAATATGTATATTCTACAATCAAACAATAGAGATATTAATATATAAAGATTCTTAATCTGATAATATTAATCATAAGACCCTACACTAGTGTATTTTCTATACCTTGCTATAAGAAACTTGCACATATTTATCTAATTCAATCCCACAAATAACTCCATTGGATTAGTAGATTATGAATTATTACATCCATCCATAAAAGGAGTGACCTAAAGTCAAAATGAATTTAGTGATTTATCAAATTCATCCAGTGAATTAATGGCAGAGGTAGGGCAAGAACTCATATAGTTGACATTAAGATAACATGCTGAGAGTTTCTGTACTTCAACAGACGTGTTGGAGCGTTTCTGATGAGAAAGTTGCTGGGAGAGGGAAGATGTTGCTGTGCACGTGGACCCTCTCTCTGCGGAGCTACCTTATGAATGACCTGTGCAGCCATCAGGAAAGAGAATGATCAAGAGATGGCCATGGCACACAGCACGTATGGAGCATAGACACAGCAGGCTTCTCTGCAGCTAGCATCAATTACAGTGAAAAGTGAGGTATTAATTGGTGTCCCCTGAGCAGTCTAACTCTCCTCTTTGAGATCTGAGGCATATCTAGGAAGAGGGGAAATAAAAGAGTGATGTGAATATAACCCCCATTGGGGAAATCAAAGAACGTTTATGCAAATGGTTTTCAGTTTCTTGGGTTTAAGGTAGGGAAATCTGTCAAATTACTTAAAGCCAGGTACCAGGCCTCGAATTCCAGGATGGAGGTTTAGGAACCTCATCTTTATCTTTTACTCTATTCACTAAGGTAAGGAACAGAGACAGTGATGAAAACACAACACTTCCAGAACCCAACTGGATAGGATTCCATGTTGTCCCAAATGATTGACAATGGTAGGAACAGCTGCTCTTTTTCAATGTTATTGATATTTGACTCCTTTCTCTTCTTGTTTTTACTCTCTCAAATCTTCACTTACAACCATGCAGCCCCAGCAGTAATCTTCTTCCACTCTCTTTTATTTCCTTCCTTTATCCTTCTCCCTTCCAGACACTAAGCCACACAACCCTATGTTGCCTAGGTTGCACTTTCAGCGTTAACTCTAATCTGTCATTCAGTGTCTTATGACAATCGATCTTTTTTCACCTTTGCATACCTGTGTGGTTGCATAGGCTCTGAGCGTTTACACTGGGATTATACACCAATGAGTATGGTTCTCTCCACATGGTCAGGAGCATTTGGAAAAACAAGTGAAAATGAAAAAAACAAAAAACAAAACATTTGTATGTCTTGTGTATATTATGTCCTAGTATGGAATTGTTTCTAACCTGATGCTCATTGCCGTTTAGTCACAGACAAAATCTCATAGGACTCCAAGTTAAATTATCATGTGCTTCTCTCTCCAGAGTGTTGCCTGCTATAAGCTAACTATTCTAATATTTATGTCAAATTAGGGAAAGTATTGTCTAAACCTGGGCCAATAGGAAGAAAGCATTACTTGAAGATGAAGCTGGAAGATGCTGAGTTAATGACACTGAAATACCCCTCTGATGTTTTTGTCCTCAAATAAGAAGTAGAAGGTATATGACTAAGAAGAGCACACCTGAACAAAGGGACCTTTTCTTTAGTCAGCTTCCTCACAATTTAATGATATAAGTTATAGCAAGTAGCTGCCTCTCTCTAGGTTTTGATTTTAGCATCTGTAAAATGAAATAACTAGATCAGAGGTCTTTGCACTGTGCTCTGTAGGGTGCCAGAGTTCTTCAGGGGTGACTCAAGGTGCCTAGGTGAGTGAAGGGATGGAGACAGGGTGCGGGTACACAGCTAAAAACCAAGTTGCCCTGCAACATCACTAGAGCAGGTTTTATATATTCTAGTCCCCAATAAAATCTCCTTTGAGAAGTATTGCTCTAAAGGAAAGTTTGTACACCTAAGGCAAAATAGTTCATGAGGTCTTGCCGAACTATATGAACTGAAATAAATTATTTTATATAAAAATGTTAATTTATATATTTTTTTTCATAAGGTGTTACCAGGTGTCTCTTTTGTCTGCAGTATTCCAGAGCATTAAACTTTTACTTTACTTCCCTCTCTTGCCTACGTTCAGGTTTATTATGAAGGAGAAAGATAAACCAATTCCAGTCCATCTATCCCAATCCTATTCATGGCCAAGCAATAACAATTATCTCCGTCTTTACGTTTTATCCCATTTCTTGCTATTTCTTGTACAGTAATGAATTGTAACAGCTACTTCTTGCTGACTTCTCTCCCATATAATTAATGTCCTAAGATATTCTATTTACTGGTGAAGCAGTTTGAATCAAGAAGTGATTACTTTTAGAGTAAACAGAGCTGCTAAACCTTCTCCACAAACAAAGCTGACAGCAGTTTTATTTTTAAAGTAATCAAATTGAAATCCCCAAAAGCTTCAAGTTTGGGACTTCTTATTTATTATGTGTATGTAGGTATTTTGCATGTGAAAACTATATTAATATTTAGAGCAGAAGATAGGAAAGTACATACATCAAAAAGAATTGCTTAAATAAAAAACCAAACTGATAACAATGTCACCAGCCCTTTCTTCCTTGTTTGGTCTAAACCATAAGCCTTCATATCAGCTGAAAATAACAGAGAAGAGAAACTGTTTATTTAAGAGCATAGATTCAATTCCAGAAAACATTAAAATTAGATAGTGGACTTTCTGAGTTCAAAATCCCAATAATGACTGAATAGAAAGGAAGAAAAAGAAAAATGTTATTGCCACTAATGCCACTGTGGATTTTTCAGTTTCAGTGTTTGTGGTGGTTCTTGCATTTTTCTAATATTTTGAAATGTTGTGGTGTGGACTCAGGCTTCCCTCTACATCAAAAGGAGTATTACTTATAGTTATCAATCGATTAATACATATTAACTAAGTGACAAGTTGATTAACTTGACGACCTTCACATCTTAAATACCTATATAAGCACTATAGGGCCCCAACCCCAGCCACCACCTCAATCTACCAACACAGCTTCAACACCTTTCCCTGAGTGCATCCTCTTTTAAAATTCCAGGCGTCTGCCTCCAGCCACTCCTTGTGACTCATTCCTTCGTATATCTGCTTCCTTAGGAATCTCTTCATGGTGTCAATTTAATTCTTCAAACTTAAAAACTAATTGTGGATTTCTTCCTTTCTTGCCTTCTTCTTCTCCAATAGCTAATTCATGTGGTTTCTTTAACATATTTTTTCCCATTTCCAGTCTCTCTGCCCACGTTCATCTTTTCATTACCTCAAATGTGGATATGGAAATAACCTTCTAAATGGCCTCTCTGTCACTCTGCATTGCCCTCTTCACTTCATGCGATCCCTCACTGCTAAATTAATCTTAAATCTTCTTTAATCAAGCATCATAACTAGTGACATTCAGACAATCGAGAGATCATTGAGGGTCGAGCAGGTAGGGAAGGTGATGCTGAGGAGATGGGCCTTAAAGTATGAGCAGAGAGGATGTAGATAATCAGAGCAGAGATTGGAAACAATTCCCCAAAAAAGAAAGAGCATCAAGAAAGCCATGGATGGCGAGCTTCAATCGCATGCATTGGATTGTTTCCAAGTCTCCTGTCTGCCTAGACTTAACATGAATTCAACTCATTTACAACTCTCTGACAGACTTGCTCTTTTGCAAGGACAGAGAACTGGTTTGACAGCTTGGCTTTTTTGAATGCCATCATTGCCCCCACATATGACCTTGTCATATTTGCATATTGTTTCACGGGGAATCTGAACCTATCTTCTAAGCTGTATCCTCTGCATCAGTTACACTAGTTTATTCACACTCCCCAAAACATAATTCTAACTTTTGGACCATGCTTTTTCTTTATCTAGAAGTCCCCCTTTTCCAAATTCTAATCTCTGTCTTATAAAATTCTATCCCAAGCTGAAACCTCCTTTGCCTTAGCTATACTTCATATTGCTTTCAACACTCATCAGGCACACTACCTGAGTTTCTTTGTATTGTTAGTATCTTTTAATGTGGTTTTATACCATATAATTTTTAAAAATATATAAGACCTCTTAGTTCAATGGCTTTTGAAGTATTTAAAATGAAGTACAAACTTTCATATTCTATGACGTGTGTTGCTGAAAACTAAAAGTCTCCAAAACCTGTCCTTAAAGCAAAAGATTAATCATTGAATTAATCAGGATGGAATACTGTTGTGTCTGGGATACTGTATATTAGTGACAATTAAAGAATTCTGGCATTTCAATTGTCCCAATCAGTTGACACAAACAAGCATTTTCCTACCAGAAACTTCATTGTTTGTCATAGATTTGAATCAATTTATATCTTTTTAGACTGTAGCCTAACTAGAAGTCAACCTTTTATTAAAAAAAAAAAAAAAAGAAAATAATGACAAAGACACCAAAAGTACACAATGGGGAAAGGATAGTCTCTCTCTTAAAGCTCTCTTAAAATTGTTACTTGGTACTATTATTATTGGAAATAGTATGGAGAGTCCTCAAAAAATTGAAAATAGAACTATCATATAATTTAGCAGTCCCACTTCTGGGTGTATATCTAAAGGAAATGAAATCAAGATCTCTAAGAGATATCTGCACTTCTATGTTTATTGCAGCAGTATTCACAAAGCCAAGATATGGAAACATCCTATAATGCTTACCAACAGATGAATGAAAAACAATGTGGTATATATACACAATGGGATATTATTCAGATATAAGCAAGAAGGAAATCTTGCCATTTGCAACCACATGGATGAAGCTTGAGGGAATTATGCTGAGTGAAATAAGCTAGACACAGAAAGACAATTACTGTGTGATCTCACTTATATGTGGAATCTAAAAAAAAAAAAAGATTGAATTCATAGAAACAGAGAGTAGAATGTTAGTTACAGGGTTTGTTGACTGAGGTAAATTAGGAGATGCTGGTGAAAGAGTTCATACTTTCAGTTATAAGATGAATAAGTTCTGGAGGTCTAACATAAAGCATGGTGACTATAGCTAATAGTGTATTGTATACTTGAAATTTGTGAGGAAGGTAAATCTTAAATGTTCTCACCACAAAAAAAAGAAAAAATATAAAGAAAAAGGTAACTATGTGAGGTGGTGGATACGTTAATTAGCTTGATGGGGTAATTTCACAATGTATAAGGATATCAAAACATCACGTCATATACCTTAAATATATATAATTTTTAGTTGTCAACTATACCTCATTATAGTTGGGGAAGTTTATAAAATTAGTACCAAAATGAAATTATTTCTGAAAAAATTGTTCTGCAGGTAAAATTTTATAGCTTTTATAAGAGTGGGGCAGCTAGTAGGATCAGTCGTTGGCTGATCTCTACACATATGCAATTGCTCCTCCAAGTCTTAGTAAGTTGTAGGGAACAGGATGAAAAAAAGTGATGGCCTAAACTTTGGGCAGTATCTACAAGTGGGTATAGCAATTATCAGTGATGGTTGTGACAGGAATTGACATTATATAAAGAGAAATGAAAATATGTAGAGGCTAGAGACAAGATTTCATGAAGAAAGACAAGAAATGGACTTTAGTCTTTTTCTTAAGCTATATGTCTTTAATCTTGAGAATAGAATTTTCTCTGGTTATAGTGTTTCCCTTCCTGAGTTGGAGGAAGCTTATAATCATTGTGAGTGTCCAGAAGACAAGAGGTGAGCTTGGTTGTGGATATGTGTGTGTGTGTGCCTGTGTAGTAAGCTGAATCAGGGTGATTAAACACACTAGGATGTATGAGGGACTTGTCTTTTATCCTTCTTTGTTTCTTCTCTTATTTTGAAGATTAACATGGTATCTTGTCCATAGACATAAAGATAAATACATCAATTGTTTTTGTTGTCATACCATGATTTCTTTTGCTAAGCTCTTCTTAATTACCATATCCATCCCTGATAAAGGAAAGAGTTCAGGAGTCATCTGTGTGGCTTGAGTTGGGCTCATGAAACTATCACTGGCTTTAATAACCTCCATCAGATGATCAGGACTGGGGAATACTGACCTGGAGTATAGAACATAAAATGTGGGTTGTGGTCCCTACTCTGTCAATTGGCCAGTGTGTGAATCTTCATGAAATCACTGAACTTTTTTGAACCTCAGTTTCCTTATTGTGTTTGGAAAGACTTGATCCAAGAAATTTCTCCCAATTCCTTCCATTTCAGCAATTCCATTAATCCATAAAAAAACAAGTGTGGTTTCAGGAGCCCTTTTTCTCACCAGGAAATGATATGGGCAGTTTTGTAGGATGTTATGCCGTCTTTGTTTTCCATATTGATCTTTTGTTTCCTGAATCTACATAACACAATTAAACTCTTTAGTATTAAAATCAATTCACAGTTCTTCACAATCTGGTTCTAGCCTATTTTTACCTCTTCTTAGAATCCCTAGTCTTCATTGTAAATTCTGTTTCCAGTCAATTTGGTTCTATTACCATCCTCAAGTTAAATGCCTATAGTACTTCATTACACCCAAGCCTTAACAAGTGCTAGGTCAGTCCCCTGAAACAGTCATCACACATATCACCCAGCTTACCTGTAAGAATGGTTACATGATAGCCATTAAAGTGGTTAAATAAATAACATTATTTAAATTTTTGAATTAATTATTTTATTTTGCAAACACTTATACAATGCTTACTCTCTATGAAGTACTGTTATAAGTTATTTGCAAATATTTCAGATATTAATTTCCTCATTTTATTTCTAAACACAATTACTACATGGTTCCTCAGCTAAGGAGATTCTCTTTCATGATGATGGACACCTCTGATTTGTTAGGTAAATGGTAAATTCCATAACCTTAAGTCTTCATTTGTACTTACCTAATGATTAGTTATGTGGAACCATAAAACTACAGAACATTCCCTTTACCAGCTTTTCCTTCATGTGTTCTCACTGAGTGTCCATATAAAGAGCACCTCCATAGCACACAGTGTAGAACTTGCCTCATATCTTGGAAGAGCAAGAAGTCACTCATAATACGACTTTCTTAAATCCAAAATGGAAAAACATAAATAGTCCCAAAATATTTCCCTTACCTAAAACATATGAAATTCTATTATTAGGATTTTATTTATCAAATAAGTGTTGACTCATCTAAGATAAAATTTAAATAATTCTGAATTCCCACTAAAATTTAGTCGAGCTCTAACTATGGTCAAGCCACTATATTAATCTTCAAGTACATACAAAGAAGTAGTACCATCTTCTGTAAATTTAAAATCTAGTGGGTTTATATATCTATGTAACTATAACTCAAGTCAATAAATGAAGACTGTCATAAAGGAAAGTGCTTTGGGAGAGAAGAAAAGGGAACCATTCTATGATCCTAAGGAGAGAGGAGGGAAGTCTATTAAAAGGTGCAAGCATTTGTGCTGAATTTAGAAGTGTTAATTTTGAGGAAGGAGTGAGGGTAGAAATGTGAGCACTGAAGGAATAAAACATCAAAACATGTGCCCATGAGGTAACCATCTATTTCAAGGAATGAGAAGTGCACAGGAGGCTTGGTCAGTAGAGCTGTAAAAGAGGCATTTTGGGAGATAAGACTGAAGAACTTTCCTTGGGCCAATTTATTGAGTGCTCTGGGCTTTATTCCTTGAGCACAAGGATGTCATTCTGCATTTGGATTAGAAACTGAGTCAGAGGTTATCCTTGGACTAGGAGCTTCAGGGCACAGGAAATAATGTGCCCACAAGGTTGGAACTTTAAGCCTTGCTCACTAATTCTCAAATGTGTAAGAATTTCTCATCACATGACAGGCTGAGATCAGGCCCTATAAGTAGAATGGGAGATAATTTTCGAAAGGAAAGCACAGCATACATTGATCGTATCTGAAATGGGGCAGCATGGGGCTCACCGAGAGGCCCAGGAAAGGAACAATTCAGTGAAAGATGACAGAGGCAGGGAGGCTGGTGGGACTCTGCTTATAATGCTGACCATTTTGACTGGTCTCAATCCTGTGCATGTGAGCTAAAAGAACATTTGCAAAAGACTTGAGTGAATTATTAGTGCTCTCTCAGAATTGATGTTCTTTAAATTATATAAAAGATCAAAAATCAAGCCACAAGGAATAATTAAAATATGACTTGCCATTGCATTAGTAGATTCAAGTTGTTTTTGTTTTTTTGACTCACTGTGTGGGTGACTGAGATAGAGGGAATTTCTGGAGGATCGTCCATTCCATGAAGGAGAAAGTTCTGTATTTTCATTTTCAAATTGAATTTGCATGCAGAGACTGACTGAAGGCAAAGGAATATGCTAAAATCTTTCCCATTGAGGGTCAGCTTTCCAATGCTCTCATTTGGATTGTCGCTAGTAAACAAGCCGAAAGAACTTCACCTGTATGGCACATGGAAGAAACTATTTAGCATCCAAAAAATTAACTTCTTTTAGGTAAGTAGATTTGTAATTTCATTGAAGAATAAAAAAGCATGCATTCATCATCCTCCCTCAAAGATCCCCATCTGTGGATTATGTATCTCCTAGACTGTATACATGTAAAGCCTGCAAGAGAGAAAAGCAAGTAGCAGACCCATTGACATTTCCAAACTGACCACACTTTTGATTATATTTGATGCTTTCTCTTAATTATGGCTGTAAAAGGGAAAACTGTTTATATCACTACAGACATGTTTTTTCTTAATTTTTAACTTTCTTTTCTCTGATTTAACAGAATAATACATGTTCATTTTAGAAAATTTGGAAAGCACAGAATGACAGTAATCAGGAGAAACAAAGAAAATTGCATACAATTATGTCAGCCAAAGGAAAAAAAAATACATTTTGGAAAAACTTCCACAGACCTATTTAACTGTTTCACTTTCACTAAAGTAATTCTTGGTCAATATTTTATGCATTTACTAAATGTTTATTGTTCACATTATACGTGCAAAACATTGCACAAAGATGGCTATGACAGAGTCACTTAGATGTCTAGATGGAGAGAAAGATATATAAATAACCAATTATTATACAACATAATAAGTGTCATAATATAAGGATGCCCATTGTCAGGACACTATGTGCATTATGGAGTGTAGGTCTTGCAGATGCCATGTGGGTTGTGATCCAGTCTCAGAAATGATGGCATGTAAGTGATTAATGCCAATTTATAAATCCTAACCATGTTTTTAAAAGTAAACTCAGTTTTTGACTCAGAATTACATTATTTCACTAGATTCCTTATACCAGGCTTGACCATACATAATTATTTAACAGTTCTAAAGGTGAAATACATCCTCAGACTATTGTAGGATATTCAAAAGAACATTCTGCAGCCCCTGTACACCATGTGTCCTTTGCAGTGGTACAATCAGGACAGGGATTGCTTTACTTACATATAACCAGACATTTAAGAACAATTCAGAGCATAGCTGTAATATCTTCACTTCTTTAAGGATAGGTCAGAGAGAAATTTTAAAAGCACTCTACAAAGAGCCAAATTTTTGGAGATTTAGAAACAAGCTTTCCCAGGGGAATGGCACTTTCAGAAGTTGCCTGTGCTGAAGAGAAAGAGGGGGCTTGGCAGT
This sequence comes from Balaenoptera acutorostrata, assembly GCF_949987535.1. NCBI lineage: Eukaryota > Metazoa > Chordata > Mammalia > Artiodactyla > Balaenopteridae > Balaenoptera > Balaenoptera acutorostrata. The sequence continues at coordinate 38,480,829 of NC_080076.1, forward strand.
AGGTGGGGGAGAAACCAGGTGTTTGGTGGGGGGCTTGTCTTGGTAATAGGAAGAGGGAGAGAAGCATCCACTTTCCTCAGGGTTCCTTATGCCTCCTCCATCAGCAGACCAGTAATAATTCCACATCACCTACTGCCAGCTGGAGAAGATCTGATTAGAGATTGGATTGGCCTAATGAAGACCCCTTCCATCTCCCAGCCTCAGCAGTTCTGCAGGTCACGCTGATTTCTTCATGGGCATGTCAAGCAAAGAGATATCGCCTGAATAGGGAAGAGGCAGGCTCACCTTGAAAGACTTGCATCTGAGGTCAAAGAGAGAGATCCCTCTCTCAACTCTAAAACATTCTATTAGTTTTCAAATCCAATTAAGTGATATTCACAAATGTGGTTACAATAGTATTTGATTTATAAGAAATCAACTGGCATACAACCCCTGAGTAAAGCCCCTGTTGCAGGGCAAGATTAATAGACAAAGGCAAAGTCCTAAACAGTCAGCTAAACCCACAGCCATGAGTCTCAAGTAGAGAAAGTGAAACCAAAGGCCAAGGGAACTCACATTCGGCCAACTTAAGGGTAGAAGGTGTTTCAGGGCAAGGCAATCTAAACGCGATCTGGAGACACAGGCACAGACTGAACTCATGGCCCGTGTGATGGCTGCCAAACATTGCACCACAAGTCCTGCTTGTAAAACAGAGGGAATGATGCCAATACACAAATAAACTCGAGAGAATTGTAAACACTGAGTGCTTTTTGAAGCTATATATCCCTCTGTAGCAAAGGTGCTATCCAGGGATAAACGAGGGAGAAATTGTAGAAAACGCAGAAAGCACTTAGTAGTTATTCATGTATTATCAAGCAACTGAAGTCAGCTATAATGACAAATTGAATTTTCCTAATAGTGTTAGAAATATCTTCCACAGTGTGGAGCCATTATATATTTCCAATCTGATTTTCCATAATTTCCTCTACAGACCACATGGTGCCCTGATAAACCCTCCATAAGGTCTAACTAATTCTCTTCAGAAACACTAAATTTCTCTCCAGGTTCCAATTCTTTTAGATCCAACGCAATCCCTGCTCCCTCAGTGAAGTCTTCTTTATTAAACCAGCCAATAATAGCCCTCTTTCTTGAATATCTTTCATATGTATTATTTGAACAAGTCACTTCATTATTAAATTAACATATATTTTGCTCAACCCAATTCTATGTCCCTTGGTGGCCAGACCCATGTCTTATGTAAGCCCTTGTGAAACCTATGACACAGAAACAGTGTATTAAAAAGAGAAACTGTGATTTATTAGCAACTTACCACAGTATTTTTATTTTGTGCTATATTATTCAAATAAATTATATTCAGATGTGAATGTGTATGAAATTTTATCTTAAATGTTATTTAAGAAGTTGCTTTATGTTTTAATCTCATTTAATTATTACTGACGCAAAGTAGAATTATAAATCTTAAGACTGGATGTAACTTCAAGAGATTTCCTGGCTGGCCTAGTTTCTTGTTAACTTGGAACCTGTGATGTACTTAGCGTAATGCCTTGCTCAAAGTGTGTGCTCAGGAAACAGCAGTAAAGGATATGTTGGTTCAGTGAGGTGTAGCTCCTTTGATGAGCAATCCTTGCTTGCTCTGATGGCATTTGAAAGGTCCAATTTGCTCCTTGTCCTTTGAGCAGGATTAAGTTACCTGAACCTCTCCATCCTTGGCTGGACCTCTCTGAACCTATCTCTACCTTTCATTCTTTCCTTATACCTTGCCTCTTTGGCTCATGTCCTTTATTATGGTTTGCAACTTCAATCTTGGCTTTCTTCTCCACCCTGATTCCCAGTGCTGCTTCTGTTCATCAGCCCTCCATCCAGAGTGGAGGACCTAGAACTGAGGGAGGTCTGTGAGAGAGTGATCACTGGTCCAGGCTGGAGCGGCAAGGTTGCTGAGAAACTACACCTTCTAGGTCCATGGTCATGGCAGAGGACCATAGGCCGTCCTCACACCTAAACTGTTGACCAAACTTAGTCTGCCAAAAATCCACAGCAGAGCCCTTTTCTCCTTCAATAGTCCTCTAGCACCTGCTCAGGAGAAAGTTTAACATCCTACCATAAAGGAGAAATTCTTGAGGCGCTCCACTCATTGTTGCAGAGCATGTATTGAAGAGTGAATTTGGAGCTAAGAGGAAATATTTTCATAACTGGAACATCCTTGCATAAGATGTTAAAATAGGTGTCTGTCCCAAATGCAAGAGGGGTTTTACTCAGGAGTTGTATGCCAGTTGATTTCTTATAAATCAAATACTATTGTAACCACATTTGTGAATATCTATCACTTAATTGGATTGGAAAACTAATAGAATGTTTTAGAGTTGAGTGAGGGATCTCTCCATCTTCTCTCTATCATACTATGTATTATCAAATTATATATTATATATAATTATACATATTATAGTATGTGAATCAAATATATATATGTACAACCATATTTACAAAGTGTATATAAATATATAATATATGAAAGGGGACGGGGAGCAAGAAAAAGGAGAGAGAGTTTCTGACTGAATAACTATTTTCCTGTCTCCAGAAATATACTTTTTTTCAAATTAAGTTAATAATTAAATTTGTATGATTACAAAGAAACTGGACATATTACCCTTTAAATGATTTTATTTGTACAATATAAGATATATAGGTAATGAGAATAATATCCATTGTTTATCAACACAAATATTTTATTATTTGAAGAGAGTGTAAACATTTTAGCATAACATAAGATTTGAGATTTAGTATATTAAATGTAAAAACCAAAACAATTTTTCAAAATACAAGTGACTATACTAGAACTATGAGAAGCATAAATGCTCAGGGCTAGAAAGACCCTCCTTTATGAGAAAGTCAATGTACAAAAATGTAATATTGGAGAGTACGTAAAGAAATACAATTCTTTAGGCAGTACTAATATACATGCAATGAGAAAGTAGACTGATTCCATCTTGGCCAATAGTTTTTTACCCACAAGCCTTGGCTCTTTGATCAGGGCTAATCTAACTCACAATGTGTTGTCCTCAACTCAGAACATACTTGCGGAAGCCTAACACAGCTTCCCCTGGGTTTTAGGTAATTATGGACTTTGTCTTAGGAATCAGAATTTTTGGCTTTCTCCAAATTTCTCTTATCCAAGGAAACCTTAGAATAAACAACCAATCTTGCTTCTTTCTATGTACAATTGTGAAATAGGGTGGTGATTTGGGATCTCTTTTATTTTTCTAGAATTGTAAGTAGGTCCCAAAGCTGGGTACAAATAGGGGTGATTAGTCAATACTAATCTCACAAGAGCTACAGCAAAAATTCAGGGCCAAGTGCTCTCTGGAGCTCATTAAAAGGTAATAGATTGTATTCTACTACCACCAACCCTCTCAGCAAGTCTCCTGATTTCCTGTTAACATCAGAAGATTGTGGAAGTAAGTTAAGGAAGTAGGAGGGGTTGGAAGTGCAGTATTTGTGGTGAGAGGTTATACGCCCCCACTCTTGGTGAAGAGATTCTAAGTGAGGGGGAACCTCAGAAGTATTACTTGTAAAGAAATACTGACATTTTAATTAGAAATGGCCTTTCTGAGCTATGGAAACTGCAGCCCAAATGCCTAGTGCAGAGCAGTGTGATGAGAAATTTCTTAACTTTTAAAGTGATCCCCAGGGTTTGGGGGTCTATGAGCATATAGAGGCGGATGCTGGATTCTCGTTTGCAGATTTCTGAAGGCAATGGTTTACTAGAGCAATTTCAATGGCAGTATGACTCGAAACTGTGGCATAGTTTTCCCTGAACCCACTGAAGATACAGAAGAGAACCCCAGAGCATACAGGGTTTCACGTGAAGGATCACAGACCTTAGAGGAGGACACGAAGTCATGGTGGCAAGAGTAAAGTGTGCCAAGGCTGCCCCTCTTTGATGGGTGTCCTTGGTGACAAAGAGGGCCAGGATGAGGCTTAGCACAATTCCAAAACACAAGCAGACCACCCACATTTACATGGAGTCCATAGCTGTAGGTTAGGAGCTATTGAGAGAACCAATTCTGTCTGAAGCAAGACACAAATGCCTCTCTTCCTTTCTAAGAGGATGAAAAATCAAATTGTATACAAAAAAATCTCTACTTAATTCTCAATTCCAGCATCCAAGCACAATAAAACTTTGTTCCTGAAAGGGAGGGAGAGGGGTGTCCCAGATTAAGACCATGGCCCCACTCCACAGACTCCATCTGGAGCGAGAAAAGTGTAAAGACAGACACCAACCTCCACTGCTACTCCCTTGAGTCACAAACCCACCTGCCCCTGGCAGAGGGAAATAGAATAATTTAAATCAGATCTGAGTTTGGATTTTTTTTGACAATCTGGCTCCAGAGTCTGTACTTTTTTAACACCTTTATTGGAGTATAATTGCTTTACAATGGTGTGTTATTTTCTGCTGTATAACAAAGTGAATCAGCTATATATGTACATATATTCCCATATCTCTTCCCTCTTGCACCTCCTTCCCACCCTCCCTATCCCACCCCTCTAGGTGTACACAAAGCACTGAGCTGATCTCCCTGTGCATTGCAGCTGCTTCCCAATATCTATCTATTTTAAATTTGGTAGTATATATATGTCAATGCCACTCTCTCACTTCGTCCCAGCTTACCCTTCCCCCTTCCTGGGTCCTCAAGTCCATTCTCTACGTCTGCGTCTTTATTCCTGTTCTGCCCCTAGGTTCTTCAGAACCATTTTTTTTTTTTTTTTAGATGCCATATATATGTGTTAGCATATGGTATTTGTTTTTCTCTTTCTGACTTACTTCACTCTGTATGACAGTCTCTAGGTCCATCCACTTCATTACAAATAACTCAAGTTTGTTTCTTTTTATGGCTGAGTAATATTCCATTGTATATATGTGCCCTTCTTCTTTATCCATTCATCTGTCAATGGACACTTAGATTGCTTCCATGTCCTGGTTTTTGTAAATAGAGCTGCAATGAACACTGTGGTACATGACTCTTTTTGAATTATGGTTTTCTCAGGGTATATGCCCAGTAGTGGGATTGCTGGGTCATATGGTGGTTTTATTTTTAGTTTTTTAAGGAACCTCCATACTGTCCTCCATAGTGGCTGTATCAATTTACATTCCCACCAACAGTGCAAGAGGGTTCCCTTTTCTCCACACCCTCTCCAGCGTTTATTATTTGTAGATTTTTGGATGATGGCCATTCTGACTGGTGTGAGGTGATACCTCATTGTAATTTTGACTTGCATTTCTCTAATGATTAGTGATGTTGAGCATCCTTACATGTGTCTGGTGGCAATCTATATATCTTCTTTGGAGAAATATCTATTTAGGTCTTCTGCTCATTTTTGGATTAGGTTGTTTGTTTTTTTTGATATGAGCTACATAACCTGCCTGTATATTTTGGAGATTAATCCTTTGTCAGTTGCTTCATTTGCCAATATTTTCTCCCATTCTGAGGTTTGTCTTTTCATCTTGTTTATGGTTTCCCTTGTTGTGCAAAAGCTTTTACGTTTCATTAGGTCCCACTTGTTTACTTTTGTTTTTATTTCCATTTCTCTAGGTGGTGGGTCAAAAAGGATCTTGCTGTGATTTATGTCATAGAGTGTTCTGCCTATGTTTTCCTCTAAGAGTTTGATAGTGTCTGGTCTTACATTTAAGTCTTTAATCCATTTTGAGTTTATTTTTGTGTATGGTGTTAGGGAGTGTTCTAATTTCATTCTTTTTATAGCAATACAATCCTACCTCAAGAAACAAGAAATATCTCAAATAAACAACATAACCTTACACCTAAAGCAATTAGAGAATGAAGAACAAAAAATCTCCAAAGTTAGCAGAAGGAAAGAAATCATAAAGATGAGATTAGAAATAAATGAAAAAGAAATGAAGGAAATGGAGTTTGGAACTTTTAACTGGACTGCATGTTTAATGTTTGAAAGTGATGAAAAAGTTTGAACAAAAGCCCTGAGATCCACCTGAGGTCTTAGGAAGGGATGGGGCAGTGGACAGAAAATAGTAGAAAGCAGTGACTAGAGAAAAATAGCACTTCACATTTACTCTCCACTGAACTGAAGCTTCTTAATAAAGTGGTACACAGCTCTGCTGAGAATACAAAAGAAACAGAAACACATAGAGTACAGTTCCAATCTAGAGACAGCTACAGGAGAAGGGACAGGTGAGCTGTGAGTGTGGAGGCTGAGCAGGAGGGGGACCGGCATTGGATATACAGTGAAGATATAAAACCCTTGCCCATTCAAAGTTATTTATGTAGGTGTAAAGCTTGAACCAAGGCTTTGGAATCAGCCTCAACCCTTTCTGAATGTCATCCCTCAGTAGAATGGGGGAAGGATTCTTCGAGAGCTCACTTCTAGTACTCTCTGCTATTCACAGGCATGGGCACTACCAAAGGAGGCAATTATACCTATGATATAGTTGTCACAGCAGATAAACACAAAGCTGAATGACTACAGGTTCACTTCCAGGAAAACTCCTGAAGCATCAATAGAAGAGGAACTAGTTCAGCATGTTTCTCTATTCATCCCAATGATCTTTCCATACCAACTACATGGGAGCTGAGCTAGACACCAGGCAGTTTTCTGAGTTGTTTTGAAATGAAAGGTAGAGGATATCAGAATTCATGCCTTTACTTCAGTGGGATGAGAGGCACTCGACCAACCTGTGTACCTTATCTTGAGCAGTTATGCCAAGTATTCACCTGACCCCAAAGTATTGCCCCACACTTAGATCCTCTGAAGGCATCCCTTCTGAAAGGTCAGTGATGCTCCCAGAAAAGATGTATGATCTGGACATTAGCTGACTCTATAATTACTGCCATCAACACAGCCTTATCTATCAAAAAACTTTTCTCTCAACTTTTTCTCTATTCAACTCAAGCATCATTTGGATTTGCTCAACACTTATTAATTTCAGATTTCCTGAAATTACCCTGGAAAATCCAAAGCCCTCTTTAAGGAAAGACAGTTGAGATATATAACTAGTAAAAGGATTAGAGAACAATTAATGGAAGACAATCTTCCAGAAAGAAGTGTTTCAAACTATTTGAGTCATCGGTAATGCTGGAGGAAGTCATCAAATGGACATGACTGCCTGTTGGCCCATAACTGGACCTGGGCAAAAGGAGGCTCCTTGTCTCTCCCCCATCCTTGGAATGCACCCTCTGCCCACTGTTCCCACAGTGGGAGATGGCTTCAAGGATGCAGCCTTGAGAGAGTAATGTTTTGGTGAGACCATCTGGACAGTGTAGGAGACTGAATCCCATTAAGGCCTCTCTATAAACTCTTAAGGTTCTGGCGGGTGGGGGCAGGATCTACTAGTCTTGAGGCACACAAGACAAGCCTCCAGTGTAAGTTCCCTTCTTCTTAATATCGCCAGCTACCAGTCTGGAGCGGCTTCCTCTGTATTTGGGGCCTGTTTGCAAACCAAGAGGTAATGTTAGCGTTTACTTGATATTTCCTTGGATTTAACCACTAGATTATATTCGGAACCCTGAAGAATTGTTGAACAAAAAAGAACAAAACAAATGAAATATACTTTTTCCTGGCTAATATCCTCACGTATTTGCAAAATCTCCCAGTTTTATATGGTTTGTGGCAATACCCCCTCATGTCAAATTAAAAAAAAAAAACAACAAAACTTTCAAGAGCTCATTTTTCTCATATTTAGCACAAGAAACATAATACCAGTCTAGTTTCTGTCACTGAGTTGTTGTGTGGGCCAAATAGAACAGTATAACTGAAAGTATATTTTAAACTATGAAGGAGTTTACATATTTTAGTATCTACTAAAGTATGTGAGGGTGAAATTGCTTATAGTATGTTTTTGTTTTATAATTTAATTGGTTCATGTGTGATTCACATTTTGTACAATAAGGGCAAAAGGAATGAGAAAGAATATTATATTTTTTTAAGGCAAGCATTTAACTCAGTCCTTGCAAGTTCTGCTTCAACAGAAGAAAGTCTTTAAAGAGCCAAACAAGCTGCTATTGCTGGAATTCTCCTTGCTCTCTGTTCTTTAAAGGAACTAATATTAATTCAACCTTCAAGGATGAATGAACAAAATCTTTAGGATCTACTTCTTTGCTACACGGGCATATAAACACAATAATGAGGACGAAAGGGACTACTCAACTTAAGACATTCAACTTGAGAATTTGGGGTATTATTGAGATAAATGAGATATTATTGAGATAAATACATATTATTGAGGTAAATGGCTAAACAAGATTCTGTTATACCAAGATTAAATCACAACGCCCAGCACAATTATGTCTTCAATGTGAGACTTGAAATAAAATTATTCAACTTTTATGAAATAAGAAAATGCCATAAAAAATGCACTAATGGTGTTTTCCATCCAAATATTGGTCATATATTCCTTGGAATCAGTTAAGCCATTGGAAAAGAGATCATGCAAAACATTGGTGTTGGAAATTCAAGTATTTAGTTACATGGATATGGCAATATTTCTTCCTATCTCTATACTTGCATGAAATTAATCTATCTCCCTCAGAGGATCACCACAGTTCCCTCCTTTCCTAGTACAGGTGGCCTTTCTCTCTGTTTCTATTCCCTTTGCCTGAGATCTCTTCCTCCTTCCTTTCTACCGTGCCCTCATGTTCTATAACATTATATAGAACTTTAAGTACTTTGTGCGATTTATGGCATTGTCTTTTTTTTAATTTTATAATTATGTTATCATAATTTATCAAAATATTTTATATAATTTTTTCTCTCAGTGTTATATGTTTGAGATTTAACCATGTTTTATATATAGCTGTATTCAATTCATTTTAACTGTTTATTCTGTCATTTTAATTTACATAATTTATTTATCTGTTTTGTTTTTGTTTCTGTGATTCATCTGTGTTGAAAAATATAACTAAATTTTATTTGGTTTCACCTCTATAAATCATTTTATTTAGAAATGGCCAACAATTTACTTATCCATCATGCAGATATTGGGTATTTTTGTTGTTCCCAGGTTTTTAATTTAATTTTTATTATTACTAATCATGATGCAATAACCACACATGAACACATCTCATTTATTGACTAGCCCATATCCATTCTCTACTGATTCATGAGAATTAAATTTTTTCTACAGTGCCATATTTCAACACTCATAATATACATATTTTTCATATTTTAACATCTCTACAATTAGGACACACCTTAAAATTGATGGCATCTTACAATCACTCTAAGCCAGGGGACATTTGTGATGGGAAATATGCTATGTGCCTACTTATGCATTAATTTAGTTGTTATTCCTGGTGGCATGACAGGATAATCATAATTCCTCAATATTTCAGTCAACAAATCATATAGGAATTATTCAAGGAAAAAATATGTGTCCCAGAAGTTGTCTGAAATGTTTTATTGATACCTTTTGATAACATCAACAAAGTGCAGCATTAAAACTTAAAGAACATGTATCTGCAGCTTGGGTGAAAATTCTGGAGATAATAGTGAAGAACTTTTTAAGGATATGAGAATCACCAGCACTTTTAATGATACAAAGAATGGTAATATAAGAAAAATCATAAACATTGATAACTCTGTATGGAAAAATAATTTAGAAGATTCAGACTCTGAATGAGAAAATATTTCCATAATATCTTAGTCAATTTATTGCAGTTATAATTTTCTTTATATGTACGCACAGGTATATGTTTGTATGTGTATATGTATATATGTATATACATAAACACATACACATGTACATGTAAGCCTAAGAGTTCTTTTAATAAGTATAAAAGTAACTGTTTATGCATGTTTGATATTAGTAAACATTTAGGTATATAGTTTAATTGACAGACAATATATATTTTAGATGTAATGAAATTGGGTATATTATTTTAAGTGCTGATATCTGGTACCAGCCTTGTTCTTCAAAATTGTCTTGTGTATTCAAGGCCCTTAGTTTTACCACATGAATTTTATGATAAATTTACAATCTTCTTGGATTTCTTTTGGAAGTCTATCAATACATAGTTATGGGGGAAAGTCAACCTTACAATATATGTTTTCTTCAATAAAGCTTTATAATTTTCTCTATGAAGTTCTGACATATTTTCAGATAAGATTAATCATTGTTATCATAGATACATTTTATTTTAAAAGCCATCAATTTAAAATTATATTTTCTAATTGCTGGTATATATAAATGACATTGATTTTTATATATTGAGTCAGAAACAAGCAGTCTTTTTTATATTTTCAGATTTATTTATTATTTATTGCTTCATTTATTAAATGCTATATCAGAATTTTATTAATGACCTCCCCCATATAATTCGGTATTATTTCCTAAGCAAATTTTATAATTTTTCCAAGAGCAGCTATGTTATTTCTTCTGGAACAAAAAAATTTTATTTTATTTTTTTTAACATCTTTATTGGAGGATAATTGCTTTACAATGGTGTGTTGGTTTCTGCTGTATAACAAAGTGAATCAGCTATATCTGTACTTATATCTTCATATCTCCCCCCTTTTACATCTCCCTCCCACCCTCCCTATCCCACCACTCTAGGTGGACACAAAGCACAGAGCTGATCTCCCTGTGCTATACAGCTGCTTCCTACTAGCTATCTATTTTAAATTTGGTAGTGTATATATGTCCATGCCACTCTCCCACTTCGTCCCAGCTTACCCTTCCCCCTTCCTGGGTCCTCAAGTCCATTCTCTACGTCTGCTTCTTTATTCCTGTCCTGCCCCTAGGTTCTTCAGAATCATTTTTTTTAAAAATAGATTTCATATATATGTGTTAGCCATGTGTTAGCATATGGTATTTGTTTTTCTCTTTCTGACTTACTTCACTCTGTATGACAGACTCTAACTCCATCCACCTCACTACAAATAACTCAATTTTGTTTCTTTTATGGCTGAGGAATATCCCACTATATATATGTGTCACATCTTCTTTATCCATTCATCTGTCGAAGGACACTTAGGTTGCTCCATGTCCTGGCTATTGTAAATAGTGCTGCAATGAACATTGGGGTGCATGTGTCTTTCTGAATTATGGTTTTCTCTGGGTATATGCCCAGGAGTGGGATTGCTGGGTCATATGGTAGTTCTATTTTTAGTTTTTAAGGAACCTCCATAGTGGCTGTATCAATTTACATTCCCACCAACAGTGCAAGAGGGTTCCCTTTTCTCCACACGTACAAGTCCCTGTGTGGACATATGATTTCACCACTTCTCGTGGGTAGATACCAGGGAGTGGGATGTCTTGGTCATAAGGTAGATGAATGTTTAACTCTTTACAAAACTGCCAAACAACTTCCCAAATAGTTGTACTCTTCCATATCCCCACAAGCAGTGTATGAGAGTTCAGTTCTATCACATGATCAACCTCTTCCTAATTTTAGACATTCTAATACAGGTGTATAGAGGTTTCTCATTGTGGTTTTAAATTGCATTTTCCTAATGGCAAATGGTGTTAAGCATTTTATTCCTGTACTCATTTGTCATCTGTGCATCTTCTTTGGTGAAGTTTGTGTTCAAATCATTTGTCCATATTTTTACTTGATTGTTTCCATTCCTATTATTGAATTCCAAGTGTTCTTTTTGTATTTTAAATAAAAGTCTTGTACTAGAGATATGTCTTGCAATTATTTTCTGCCAACAGAAAATTAGGCGTGTGTTTTAATTCTCTTAGCAGTATGTATCAAGGAGCCTAGGTTCCTAATTTTGATCAGTTCCAACTTACCAATTTGTCTTTTATATTTTGTTCTTTTGTATTGAATCTAACTGTTTGCCTAATCTCAGATCACAAAGGACCTCTATGTTGCAAATGTTTCATACTTTTCAGGGTATTTTTTTAACTCTGATTAATTTTGAGTTAGTTTTTGTATATGGTATAAGATAAGAATCAACGTTCATTTCTTTGCAAGTAATATCCAATTTTTCTAGCACCATTTGTTGAAAAAACTATCCGTTCTCCACTGACTTGCCTTTGTGCCTTGTATGAAAATCAGTTTTCCATATATGTGTGGGTCTACTTCCAGACTCTCTTTTGATCACTAAATCTATGTGTCTATCTCTTCATCAAGACCACACTATCTTGATAATTGTAGATTTATAATAAGCCTTGAATTCAGGTAGTTTTAGTCTTTTAAATTTGCTCTTCTTTTTTTTTTTTTTTTTCTTTTAAAGAATTCTTTATATATATTTTTTTATTTTTTTTAACATCTTTATTGGAGTATAATTGCTTTACAATGGTGTGTTAGTTTCTGCTTTAAAACAAAGTGAATCAGTTATACATATGTTCCCATATCTCTTCCCTCTTGCATCTCCCCCCTCCCGCACTCCCTATCCCACCCATCTAGGTGGTCACAAACCATCGAGCTGATCTCCCTATGCTATGCGGCTACTTCCCACTAGCTATCTGTTTTACGTTTGGTAGTGTATATATGCACATGCCACTATCTCAGTTTTTCACAGCTTACCCTTCCTCCTCACTATATCCTCAAGTCCACGCTCTAGTAGGTCTGTGTCTTTATTCCCGTTGTGCCCCTAGGTACTTCATGACCTTTATTTATTTTTTTCCTTAGATTCCATATATATGTGTTAGCATACAGTATTTCTTTTTCTCTTTCTTTTTTTTTTTTTTAACATCTTTATTGAAGTATAATTGCCTTACAATAGTGTGTTAGCTTCTGCTTTATAACAAAGTGAATCAGTTATACATATACAATATGTTCCCATTTCTCTTCCCTCTTGCATCTCCCTCCCTCCCACCCTCCCCATCCCACCCCTCTAGGTGGTCCCAAAGCACCGAGCTGATCTCCCTGTGCTGTGCGGCTGCTTCCCACTAGTTATCTATTTTACATTAGGTAGTGTATATATGTCCATGACACTCTCTTACCCTGTCACATCTCACCCCACCCCCTCCCCATATCCTCAAGTCCATTCTCTAGTAGGTCTGTGTCTTTATTCCCGTCTTGCCACTAGGTTCTTCATGGCCTTTTTTTTTTTTTTTTTTTTCCCTTAGATTCCGTATATATGTGTTAGCATACTGTATTTGTTTTTCTCTTTCTGACTTACTTCACTCTATAAGACAGTCTCTAGGTTCATCCATCTCACTACAAATAACTCAATTCCATTTCTTTTTATGGCTGAGTAATATTCCATTGTATACATGTGCCACATCTTCTTTACCCAATCATCTGTTGATGGTCACTTAGGTTGCTTCCATGTCCTGGCTTTTGTAAATAGAGCTGCAATGAACATTTTGGTACATGACTCTTTTTGAATTATGGTTTTCTCAGGGTATATGCCCAGTATGTGGGATTGCTAGGTCATAGGGTAGTTCTATTTTTAGTTTTTTAAGGAACCTCCATACTGTTCTCCATAGTGGCTGTATCAATTTACATTCCCACCGACAGTGCAAGAGGGTTCCCTTTTCTCCACACCCTCTCCAGCATTTAGTGTTTCTAGATTTTTTGATGATGGCCATTCTGACTGGTGTGAGATGATATCTCATTGTAGTTTTGATTTGCATTTCTCTAATGATTACTGATGTTGAGCATTCTTTCATGTGTTTGATGGCAATCTGTATATCTTCTTTGGAGAAATGTCTTTTTAGGTCTTCTGCCCATTTTTGGATTGGCTTGTTTGTTTTTTTGATATTGAGCTGCATGAGCTGCTTGTAAATTTTGGAGATTAATCATTGTCAGTTGCTTCATTTGCAAATATTTTCTCCCATTCTGAGAGTTGTCTGTTGGTCTTGTTTATGGTTTCCTTTGCTGTGCAAAAGCTTTTAAGTTTCATTAGGTCCACTTGTTTATTTTTGTTTTTTATTTCAATTTCTCTAGGAGGTAGGTCAAAAAGGATCTTGCTGTGATTTATGTCATAGAGTGTTCTGCCTATGTTTTCCTCTAAGAGTTTGATAGTGTCTGGCCTTACATTTAGGTCTTTACTCCATTTTGAGTTTATTTTTGTGTATGGTGTTAGGGAGTATTCTAATTTCATAATTTTACATGTACCTGTCCCGTTTTCCCAGCACCACTTATTAAAGAGGTTGTCTTTTCTTCACTGTATATGCTTTCCTCCTATACCAAAAATAAGGTGATCATATGTGTGTGGGTTTATCTCTGGGCTTTCTATCCTGTTCCATTGATCTATATTTCTGTTTTTGTGCCAGTACCATACTGTCTTGATTACTGTAGCTTTGTAGTATAGTCTGAAGTCAGGGAGCCTGATTCCTCCAGCTCCATTTTTCGTTCTCAAGATTGCTTTGGCTATTCAGGGTCTTTTGTGTTTCCATACAAATTGTGAAAATTTTTGTTCTACCTCTGTGAAAAATGCCAGTGGTAGTTTGTTAAGGATTGCATTAAATCTGTAGATTGCTTTGGGTAGTAGAGTCATTTTCACAATGTTGATTCTTCCAATCCAAGAACATGGTATATCTCTCCATCTATTTGTATCATCTTTAATTTCTTTCATCAGTGTCTTTTAATTTTCTGCATACCGGTCTTTTGTTTCCTTAGGTAGGTTTATTCCTAGATATTTTATTCTTTTTGTTGCAGTGGTAAATGGGAGTGTTTTCTTAATTTCACTTTCAGATTTTTCTGCATTTGTGTATAGGAATGCAAGAGATTTCTGTGCATTAATTTTGTATCCTGCTACTTTACCAAATTCATTGATTAGCTCTAGTAGTTTTCTGGTAGCATCTTTAGGATTCTCTGTGTATAGTATCATGTCACCTGCAAACAGTGACAGCTTTACTTCTTTTCCAATTTGTATTCTTTTTATTTCCTTTCCTTCTCTGATTGCTGTTGCTAAAACTTACAAAACCATGTTGAATAACAACGGTGAGAGTGGGCAACCTTGTCTTGTTCCTGATCTTAGTGGAAATGGTTTCAGTTTTTCACTATTGAGGACAATGTTGGCTGTGGGTTAGGCATATATGACCTTTATTATGTTGAGGAAAGTTCCCTCTATGCCTACTTTCTGCAGGGTTTTTATTATAAATGGGTGTTGAATTTTGTCAAAAGCTTTATCTGCATCGATTCAGATGATCATACAGTTTTTCTCCTTCAATTTGTTAATATGGTGTATCACATTGATTGATTTGTGTATATTGAGGAATCCTTGCATTCCTGGAATAAACCCCACTTGATCATGATCTATGATCCTTTTAATGTGCTGTTGGATTCTGTTTGCTAGTATTTGTTGAGGATTTTTGCATCTATGTTCATCAGTGATATTGGCCTGTAGGTTTCCTTCTTTGTGACATCTTTGTCTGGTGATGGTGGCCTCATAGAATGAGTTTGGGAGTGTTCCTCCCTCTGCTATATTTTGGAAGAGTTTGAGAAGGATAGGTATTAGCTCTTCTCTAAATGTTTGATAGAATTCGCCTGTGAAGCCATCTGGTCCTGGGCTTTTGTTTGTTGGAAGATTTTAAATCATACTTTCAATTTCAGTGCTTGTGAATGGTCTGTTCATATTTTCTATTTCTTCCTGGTTTAGTCTTGGCAGGTTGTGCATTTCTAAGAATTTGTCCATTTCTTCCAGGTCGTCCATTTTATTGGCATAGAGTTGCTTGTAGTAATCTCTCATGATCCTTTGTATTTCTGCAGTGTCAGTTGTTACTTCTTCTTTTTCATTTCTGATTCTATTGATTTGAGTCTTCTCCCTTTTTTTTCTTGATGAGTCTGGCTAATGGTCTATCAATTTTGTTTATCTTCTCAAAAACCAGCTTTTCGTTTTATTGATCTTTGCTATCGTTTCCTTCATTTGTTTTTCATTTATTTCTGATCTGATCTTTATGATTTCTTTCTTTCTGCTAACTTTGGGGGTTTTTTGTTCTTCTTTCTCTAACTGCTTTAAGTGCAAGGTTAGGTTGTTTGTTTGAGATGTTTCCTGTTTCTCAATGTAGCATTGTATTGCTATAAACTTCCCTCTTAGAACTGCTTTTGCTGCATCCCATAGGTTTTGGGTCGTCGTGTCTCCATTGTCATTTGTTTCTAGGTATATTTTGATTTCCTCTTTGATTTCTTCAGTGATCACTTGGTTATTAAGTAGTGTATTGTTTAGCCTCCTTGTGTTTGTATTTTTTACAGGTCTTTTCCTGTAATTGGTGTCTAGTCTCATAGCGTTGTGGTCGGAAAAGATATTTGATACAATTTCAATTTTCTTAAATTTACAAAGGCTTGATTTGTGACCCAAGATATGATCTATTCTGGAGAAGATTCTATGAGCACTTGAGAAGAATGTGTATTCTGTCGTTTTTGGATGGAATGTCCTATAAATATCAGTTAAGTCCATCTTGTTTAATGTGTCATGTAAAGCTTGTGTTTCCTTATTTATTTTCATTTTGGATGATCTGTCCATTGGTGAAAGTGGGATGTTAAAGTCCCCTACTATGATTGTGTTACTGTCAATTTCTCCTTTTATGTCTGTTAGTATTTGCCTTATGTATTGAGGTGTTCCTATGTTGGGTGCATAAATATTTACAATTGTTATATCTTCTTCTTGGATTGATCCCTTGATCATTATGTAGTGTCCTTCTTTGTCTCTTGTAATAGTCTTTATTTTAAAGTCTATTTTGTCTGATATTAGAATTGCTACTCCAGCTTTCTTTGGATTTCCATTTGCATGGAATATCTTTTTCCATTCCCTCACTTTCAGTCTGTATATGTCCCTAGGTCTGAAGTGGGTCTCTTATAGACAGCATATATACGGTTTTTTTTTTTTTTTTTTTTTTGTATCCATTCAGCGAGTCTGTGTCTTTTGGTGGGAGCATTTAATCCATTTACATTTAAGGTAATTATCGATATGTATGTTCCTATTCCCATTTTCTTAATTGTTTTGGGTTTGTTATTGTAGGTCTTTTCTTTCTCTTGTTTTTCCTGCCTAAAGAAGTTCCTTTAGCATTTGTTATAAAGGTGGTTTGGTGGTGCTGAACTCTCTCAGCTTTTGCTTGTCTGCAAAGGTTTTAATTTGTCCATCGAATCTGAATGAGATCCTTGCTGGGTAGAGTAACCTTGGTTGTAGGTTTTTCTCCTTCATCACTTTAAATATATCCTGCCACTCCCTTCTGGCTTGCAGAGTTTCTGCTGAAAGATCAGCTGTTAACCTTATGGGGATTCCCTTGTGTGTTATTCCTTGTTTTTCCCTTCCTGCTTTTAATATGTTTTCTTTGTATTTAATTTTTGATAGTTTGATTAATATGTGTTTTGGCGTGTTTCTCTTTGGATTTACCCTGTATGGGACTCTCTGTGCTTCGTGGGCTTGATTAACTATTTCTTTTCCCATATTAGGGAAGATTTCAACTATAATCTCTTCAAATATTTTCTCAGTCCCTTTCTTTTTCTCTTCTTCTTCTGGAAACCCTATAATTCGAATGTTGTTGCATTTAGTGTTTTCCCAGAGGTCTCTGAGACTGTCCTCAGTTCTTTTCATTCTTTTTTTCTTTATTCTGCTCTGCAGTAGTTATTTCTACTATTTTATCTTCCAGGTCACTTATCCGTTCTTCTGCCTCAGTTATTCTGCTATTGATCCCTTCTAGAGAATTTTTAATATCATTTATTGTGTTGTTCATCATTGTTTGTTTGCTCTTTAGTTCTTCTAGGTCCTTGTTAAACGTTTCTTGTATTTTGTCTATTCTATTTCCAAGATTTTGGATCATCTTTACTATCATTATTCTGAATTCTTTTTCAGGTAGACTGCCTATTTCCTCTTCATTTATTAGGTCTGGTGGGTTTTTACCTTGCTCCTTCACCTGCTGTGTGTTTTTCTGTCTTCTCATTTTGCTTAACCTACTGTGTTTGGGGTCTCCTTTTCGCAGGCTGCAGGTTCGTAGTTCCCGTTGTTTTTGGTGTCTGTCCCCAGTGGCTAAGGTTTGTTCAGTGGGTTGTGTAGGCTTCCTGGTGTAGGGGACTAGTGCCTGTGTTCTGGTGGATGAGGCTGGATCTTGTCTTTCTGGTGGGCACGTCCACGTTTGGTGGTGTATTTTGGGGTGTCTGTGACCTTATTATGATTTTAGGCAGCCTCTCTGCTAATGGATGGGGTTGTGTTCCTGTCTAGCTAGTTGTTTGGCATAGGGTGTCCAGCACTGTACCTTGCTGGTCGTTGGGTGAAGCTGGGTCTTGATGTTGAGATGGAGATCTCTGGGAGATTTTCACCATTTGATATTACGTGGAGCTGGGAGGTCTCTTGTGGACCAGTGTCCTGAAGTTGGCTCTCCCCCCTCAGAGGCACGGCCCTGATGCCTGGCTGGAGCACCAAGAGCCTTTCATCCACACAGCTCAGAATAAAAGGGAGAAAAAATAGAAAGAAAGAAAGAAAGAGGATAAAATAAATTAAAATAAAGTAGAATAAAATAAAGTTATTAAAGTAAAAAATAATTATTAAGAAAAAAATTTTTAAAAAAAAGGAAGGACAGACCCCTAGGACAAATGGTGAAAGCAAAGCTCTACAGACAAAATCACACACAGAAACATACACATACCCACTCACAAAAAGAGAAAAAGGGGGAAAAATAATATATCTTTGCTCCCAAAGTCCACCTCCTCAATTTGGGATGATTTGTTGTCTATTCAGGTATTCCACAGATGCAGGGTACATCAAGTTGACTGTGGAGACTTAATCCGCTGCTCCTGAGGCTGCTGGGAGAGATTTCCCTTTCTCCTCTTTGTTCGCTCAGCTCCCAGGTTTCAGCTTTGGTTCTGGCCCCGCCTCTTCATGTAGGTCGCCTGAGGGCGTCTTTTCTTAGCTCAGACAGGACGGGATTAAAGGAGCCGCTGATTCGGGGGCTCTGGTTCACTCAGGCCAGGAGGAGGGAGGGGTACGGAGTGCAGGGCGAGCCTGCGGTGGCAGAGGCCGGCGGGATGTTGCACCAGCCTGAGGTGCCGTGTGTTCTCCTGGGGAAGTTGTCCCTGTATCACGGTACCCTGGCAGTGGCGGGCTGCACAGGTTCCCGGGAGGGGCGGTGCGGATAGTGACTTGTGTTTGCTCACAGGCTTCTTGGTGGCAGCAGCAGCAGCCTTAGCGTCTCATGCCCATCTCTGGGGTCCGCGCTGATAGCCGCGGCTCGAGCCCGTCTCTGGAGCTCCTTTAAGCAGCGCTCTTAAACTCCTCTCCTCGCGCACCAGGAAACAAAGAGGGAAGAAAAAGTCTCTTGCCTCTTCGGCAGTTCCAGACCTTTTCCTGGACTCCCTCCTGGCTAGCCTTGGTGCACTAACCCCCTTCAGGCTGTGTTCATGCAGCCAACCCCAGTCCTCTCCCTGGGACCCGACCTCTGAAGCCTGAGCCTCAGCTCCCAGCCCCCGCCCCCCTTGGCGGGTGAGCAGACAAGCCCCCGGCTGGTCAGTGCTGGTCGGCACCGATCCTCTGTGCGGGAATCTCTCCGCTTTGCCCTCCACACCCCTGTTGCTGCGCTTTCCTCTGTGGCTCTGAAGCTCCCCCCTCCTCCACCTGCAGTCTCTGCCCGCGAAGGGGCTTCCTAGTGTGTGGAAACCTTTCCTGCCTCACAGCTCCTTCCCACTGGTGCAGGTCCCTTCCCTATTCTTTTGTCTCTGTTATTTCTTTTTTCTTTTGCCCTGCCCAGGTACGTGGGGAGTTTCTTGCCTTTTGGGAGGTCTGAGGTCTTCTGCCGGTATTCAGTAATTGTTCTATAGGAGCAGTTCGACGTGTAGATGTATTTCTGATGTATCTGTGGGGAGGAAGGTGATCTCCGCGTCTTACTCTTCCGCCATCTTGAAGCTGCCCCTTCTACTCTTCTTTTTGAAAGTTGTTTTGGGTATTCTAGGGCTTTTGCATTTCTATGAAATTTTAGGTTTTGCTTTTCAATTATTACAGCAGTTCTGCTGGAATTTTTATTTGCATTTTATTGAATCTATACACTAATTTGTGGGAAGTTTTCTGACTTATGGGCAAAGCATCTCTCCTTTTGTCTATGTGTTCTTTAATTTTACTCAGGATTTTTTAGTTTTTAGCATACAGGTGTTATAAATCTTTTGCCAGATTTAACCCTAAATATTTTACATTTTTGGCAATATAGTAAATGATAATTTAAATTTTAAATTTCTCAATTTTTGTTGCCAGTATGTAAAAGTAAAATTGTTTCTTGGACATGATTCTTCTGCATGGCAACCTTATTAAATATACATATTTGCTTTAGTAACATTTTGTAGATATTATCAGACTTTTTACATATTTATATTTTATCTGCAAATAAAAAAAGGTTTAACCTTTTTTTCTTTTTAATCTGGTGCATTTATTTCTTTTACTTTTGTTATGGTACTGGCTAGATTTTCTGGTACAATGTGGAATAAAAATTCTGAGAGATGGCATCCCTATTTTGTTTTTTATCCTAAGGGAAAAGTATTCAGTCTTTTACCTTTAAGTGTGTAATTTTTCATAGATACCTTTTATTAGGTTGAGGAAGTTTCCTTCTATTCCTAGTTTTCTCACAGTCTTTATCAGGAATAGATGTTGAAATTTTTCAGATGTGTCTACTTAGATGCTTATATGAGTTTACTTTTTTAGTTTCTTAATTTTGTGAATTAAAGATTTATTTTCAAATATTAAACCAACCATCAATACATGAGATAAAATACACTTGATCATGGTATATTTTCATTCTCATTTCATATATTGTAGGAATTGCTAAAACTTTACCTTGAATCTTTGCATGAGAGATATTTATTTGTAGTTTTCTACTTTGTAAGTCTTTGTCTCATTTTAGCATCAAAGTAATGATAGCCTTGCTGAGCAGGAGTCACCCTCAATTTTTTACATGAGTTGTGTAAAATTAGTATTAATTCTTTCTTAAATATTTTGTAGAATTTACCAAAGTAGTTATCTGGGCCTATAGTTTTCTTTGTGGAAAGTTTCAAACTACAAAATTAATATTTTTATTATAAATAAGATTATTTAGTTTATTAGCTATAGAGAACGCTTTTGGTAGTTCTTGTTTTTCAATGAAAATTTCCACTTAATCTGAGTTGTCCAGTTTACAGGCATGAAGTTGTTTACAATATCTCTTTATTATCCTTTAAATATCTGTAGAATGTATAGTGATGTTACCTCTCTTACTCCTGATATTGGTAATTTGTTTCTCCCCTCTCCATCTTGTTCTTTTTCCTAATAAAACTAGAATGTTGTCCATTTTATTGATTGTCTCAAAGAATCAACTTTGGTTTATGTCATTTATCATTATGCTTATCTCTGGTAATATCTTTTCTTTGAAATATACTTTGTGTGATATCAAAATGAACACTCCAGGTTTCTTTTGATGAGTGTTAGTGTGGCATATCTTTTTTACATACATAAAGAAGGTATATATAGACACACACACACACACACACACACACACACACACACATATATATATATATGTCTTATATCTACATGTCTTATGTCTATGTGTGTATCTATATATAAATCTTTTTGTTTTTAGAGCAGTTTTAGATTCACAGCAACATTGCTTGGAGGATACAGAGATTTCCCATATACCTCCCGCCCCCACACAGGCATAGCCTCCCCTATTAACAACATCCTCACCAGAGTGGTACATTTGTTACATTTAATGAGCCTACACTGACAGAGCATAATCACTAAAAGTCCATACTTTAGGGCTCACTCTTGGTGGTGTACTTTCTATGTATTTCGACAAGTGGCAAGTGTCCACTTGTATAGTATTACACAGAGAATTTTTACTGCCCTAAAAGTCCTCTGTGCTCTGACTGTCCTTCCCTCCCTCCCTCCACTACCTCCAGCAACCACTGATATTTTTATGGTGTCTCCATGGTTTTACCTTCTTCAAAATGTCATACAGTTGTAATCATATGAGTATGTAGCTTTTCAGTTTGTTTTTTATCATATAGTAAAATGCTTTTAAGTTTCCTCCATGTCTTTTCATGAATTGATAGCTTATTTTTAGCTCTGAATACTAGTTTGTTGTCTGAATGTACCATACTTTATTTATTCATTCACCATACTTGCTTCCAAGATTTGATAATTATTAATAAATCTTCTCTAAACATCTGTGTGCAGGTTGTTGTGTCTACTTAAGTGTTCAACTCTTTTGGGTAAATACCAAGGTGTGAGATTAGTGTGAGATTGCTGAGTTGTATAGGATCCTGTCTAGTGTTGTAAGACTTCACCAAACTATGCTTGAAAGTGCCTGTACCATTTAACACCAGCAATGAATGAGAACTGCTGTTGCTCTACACAGTCAGTAGCATTTGGTTTTATCAGTATACTGGATTTTGACCATTCTAATAAGCTTGTAGTGGTATCTCATTGCTTCAATTTATATTTCTCTAATGACATATCGTGTGGAACATCTTTTCTTATAATTTTTGCCATTTGTATATCTTTGATTAAGTGTCTGTTAAGGTCTTTGACTAATTTATTTAATAGGGTTGTTCGTTTTCTTACTGTTGACTTTTAAGAGTTTTATGTTCATGAGAGATATTGGTCTGTAGATTTCTTTTCTTGTAATGTCTATGTGTATTTTGGCATGAGAGTAATGCAGGTCTCATAGAATGAATTAAGATGTATTCTTTCTGCATCTGTGCTCTGAAAGAGATTACAGAGAATTGGAACAACTTCTTCCTGAAATGGTGAACCCATTTGGGACTGGCACTTTCTCTTTTGGAAGGTTATTATTGATTCAGTTTCTTTAATAGAATAGACCCATTCAGATTGTCTATTTCTCCTTGTGTAAGTTTTGACAAATTGTGTCTTTCAAGGAATTGGACCATTTCATTCAGGTTATCAAATTTGTGGGCATAGAAATGTCATAATGCTCCTTTATTAGCCTTTTAATGTCCCCAGTGATGTAGCGATGTCCCCTCTTTCATTTCTAATATTAGTAATTTGTGTCTTCTCTCCCTCTCTCTTTTTTTTTTTTTTTTCTTCCCCCAGTGGTTAGCCTGGCTACAGGCTTTTTGATTTTACTGATGTTTTTGAAGATCTAAATTTTGGTTCCACAGATTTTCTCTATTGATTTCCTGTTTTCAATTTAATTGATTTCTGCTCTACTTATTTCTTTTCTTATGCATACTTTTTATTTAATTTGTTCTTCTTTCTTCAGTTTCCTAGAGTGGAGACTTAGCTTACTGACTCTAGAGCTTTCTTTTTTTTTTTTCTAATATATGCATTAAATGCTATAAATTTCCCTCCAAGCACAGCTTACACTGCAACCCATAAATTTTGATAAGTTGTTTTCATTTTCATTTAGTTCAAAATATTTGTTAATTTCTCTTCAGGTTTATTCTTTGATTTATGTGTTATTTAGAAGTGTGATGTTTATTCTCCCTGTATTTTGAGATTTTCCATGAATCTATTATTGATTTCTGGTTTAGTTCTATTGTGATCTGAGAGCACACATTGTATGATTTCTAATCTTTTAAATTTGTTAGGATGTGTTTTATTTTTTGATTTGTTCTGACAATCTCTGTATTTCTACTGGTGTATGTGCCACTGACAGTCAAAATGATTATTGTTATATTTGGACACATGTGCACCATATTTGTTACTATTTTTCTATTTGGTGCCCTGGTTCTTTGTTCCTATTTTTTATTTGACTTTTTTTTTTTCCATTACTTTTTGAATTCTCAGAATGTGGTAACAATAATCTCAGTGGAAATTAGTGTCTTGTGATCACAGAATAAAAACGTTCACTAAGGATTGTGGAACAGAGAAATACAAGGAGCAAGTTTTCTTGGTGAGGTGCTTGAATGCCTCCACTAGCTCTGGATTGCTTAATCCCCCATGTTTTTTTACATGAGTAATAGGAAACTTTTTTCTGGTTTAAGCTCTCTATTCAGCTTTCTGTTGTTCAAAGAAAGGTAGAACCCATTCTTAAATGACATTTTCTAAGTTTTGGGTTTTTTTTTTTTTTTTTTTGGTTATGTAGTTTTTTTTTCTCTAATTTCTCTACTTTGTTTATATTTCCAACTACAAAACTATCTACTTATAAATAGCATATATAGAACTTTTGTGGTTTATAGCATTTAGAACTTATTTCTTGATACTCTTCTATAAAGAATGTGGGAGAAATACTCCTATTACAAAATAACTATCTTCTCTGAAATCTGACCCTCAAATTTAGTAGTGTCTCCAATCATTGTGTCAATCAAAAACACCATCATAAACATATGAATTGTCTCAGGGGATAGCACTGTATCTTTTACATATTACTGGTTTAAATTTTCCTTGATGTCTTTTAATAACATTTTGTTAATTCATCCATATACATCATGTACCTCTTTTGTTTGTTTTATAAAAATAGATTATGCATTTCTATTGGTCTTCTAAAAGCTATTTTTTGTATGTGTGAACTTTTAAAAACTGTTGTATTCAGCAATTTCCTAAACTTTCTTATTACTTCTATTACAAATTTATAGTTTCTTTCAGTTTTTTATGCAGTCACATTCCCTGTTATTAATTATTTTATTTCCCCTTCTCTCTCGTTTACTGTCTCTTGAACTGGCTAGGATCACTGGCTAGGATCACTTGCACTTACATTCAGGAAATGGCTTGCATTTCCTGAAATTAAAGAGAACTATTCTAAGTGACTCACTGGAAAGTAAGATGTTAATGGTAAGTTTCTTTTACTATTTATCAGGTTAAGAAATCTCCTTTCTAGTTGAATCACAGCTAAGTGAAAAGTATTGTTAAGTGCTTTAAAAAATGGTCTGTTGAAAGAGTCATGTTATTTTTCTTCTTTATTAATGTAGTGAAATATATTAATATGTTATTGTTCTTAACCCCGATATTATACATTAGCTTTACGATTTTATACTATACTAACATTTTTAAAATTTTTTTCCTTATTTAGCCAATTTTGTTGTTTACCATTTTTTTCTTTAGTCATGATTTTGACAAACCTTAATTGCTTTAATATATTTAAATATATTTCTAAGAGTTAGAATTCAGAAGTCTTTAGGGATAAAGATACACAGTTTACGCTTTTGTTGATTCTCAGTCTTGTTGACTTAATTTTTTTCTATCAATGAATATTTAGCTAAATTTCATATGTGGAAATTTTGATTGGCCTCAATTGAAGACATGTTTCTCCAGAGAGAATTTGTTTTCTTTTCAGAGTATAAAGTGGTGCTATCAACCATGGAACACTGTACTCTTAACTTGCATTTCCCATGTGGGCTGTGTAAATGTGAATTCCAGAATCATTTACTAGCAAGATTATTATTACAAACTATTAGATAAAATCTATATATTAAATTTTAATATAATAAATTATGAGTCTTCTCTGAGTATATTTTAATTAATATAATAATTATTTTATTATTCTTAAAACTTTTTCATCTAGAAGCACCATGGAAATAGGTAGGCTTTACTTCTGACATATTTTCCTAGCATGTGGATTGTTTTCTAGCTTATAGTGTCACTGAAAGCATAACTCCTTCAAAATTCTGGATTTGTGCAGGACAGAGAGTATACATCAGGTTCAACCTACTTTTATGGACATAAAGCCTAATTTAGTTTTATCAAAGTGCTATTAATCCCCAAATCTCCAGGTATCAGGAAAAAATACTTGTTCCAATAATATTCCCAGCCTCTCTGATCACTTACCACTCTGGCTTCAATACAATAGGTAAACTTTTAATTTTAGCCTAAGTAGTTTATGAATTGTATCTTAATATAATTAATGTATTCAAAAGGATCTTTTTTTAATGATTCCTCCAGCTCCCAGGTGTTTTCCAGTGGGTAGGTTTTCAATATATTCTGCAGATTTTTTTAAAAAAATAAATATTTTTCTATTTTCTTCATGACATCTGTTTCATTGAACTTTAATTCTTATGTTCTATTATTTCAATATGATTATCTTCTCTCTGGCTTATTCTCTCTTTCATATGGGCTAATATTAAGATCTGTTGGATTTGTAGAAATCATATCTGGAGATTGTGGTGGGGCCTCTGCAGGTGGTGAAGGACCAAGTAACCAGAACTATTCCTTGAGGTCATGTGGATAAAAAAATACAAATAAAATCTAGTCTTACCCATGAATAAATAGTGGTGTAGTAAAAGAGAAAAGCATGTAAAATATTATTGCAATATAGTATATAAGAAATATAGGAGTTTATGAGAAAATTATATAATACAGTAAAAATTTAGAGGTTTGCATAGAGTGCAGTGGGTAACAGTGGATCCAGTGACCAATACTGCCTAGGAAATGCAGGAGAATTTCCTCCACACCCAGGTGTGGAGTAATGAATGTACAGCCTCAAGAGTTTCAGACCATGGGGGCACATTTAGCAGGCATTGGATTAATGCTTTGCTTTCAACTTAAAGGTATGAAATTGGAGAAATTTTGGAAATGGCAATCATCAGTTCTAAACAATAAAACACATTTGACAAATACCTTGACTGAAAGGAAACTGCTCTTTGTTTACAATGTAGTTCAACCCTAAGTCATGAGGATATTTATTATATTTAATCTTTCCTTTAATTATTCCTTTATTTAATTTTGATTTTCACCTCTGACCTTTACTTTCTGTTCATCACATATATGTTGTTAGTTATTCCTGTCAGTTTTTTCATCTTATCTCCACATTTAGAACACTCTTTTTTTTTTTTTTTTACATCAGGCCAGTCAGAGAAGTTGAAAAATCACCTTTGTTTACTCTACACAGATTGAATCTCTAAACCTAACTGGCTGGTCATTTCAGAATATGTTGATTTTTCATTAAAGGAGTCTGTTAGGCAGCATAAATTAATATTTCTACTATAGGGAAGATGAAAGATGCAAGGCATAAGCCTCACCCAACCATCCACTCAGCCAGTCAGGCCTTCTAGATCATTTGCTTGCATGGTCACCTTCACATGGAAAACAGAGTGCTGCACATAAGTATCTGGAGAGTGAATGAAGGGAGTTACCTGAGATTCAGGATTCACTTACATAAAAAGAGGTAGCCAGAAGTCATGTTCACCAAAGTCCATTTTAGTTCTAACATGTAACATTCCAAGCAATAAAATGATTGATTGTGGTCTGATGACTAATACTCTTACTAAACCATAAATAGATTACTAAAACTGTCTTCCTCTATATACGTGGAGAAACAAAACATGACAGAATTAGGTAAGCAACCCTACTGCTCTCAGCATTATAAATAAATAAATAAATATTATTAGAGAAATAAAGGGCACCTAGCTGACAGTGCTTAATGCCTGGCCAATCATGTGCTCATATTCTAGGTGACACTCTCACTATCATAGAAAAAGGGTGGCAGGGCTCTCAAAGACCAGTTTTCACCACTGTATTCTATGGAAAGAGTTTATGTATCAACCAAAATGTAAGTATATTCTGAGAGAGTATGCCTTGAGGAATTTTTACCTATTAGAGACATAAGGAACATTAAGAATATATCCAGAATAGAAGTTAAGAAATGGATAAGATATGTACTCTAAGAGAAGAAACATTGGACAGTAATCAGGAGGCCTCATTTAATCTTGGGTATATCTTTAATTGGATTAAAAACATTGTACAACCATTAATGTTTTCTGGGTTTTGATTTCTTCATCTGTAAAATAATTTGATTGTCAGATAATTAAGATCTCTTTGTCAAATATAACCAGAACCAGGCTGTAGTTAAAACAATAGACACAGATTTTATTCAGAAGCTATTTCAACAGGAAAAAAAGAGACCTCAGTATGGAACTGGGTTTAATTCTATGTACATGAAGGACAGGTGGGATATAAAGCCAATAAGCAGAATGGGGGGCTGGGTCAGTGGATGAAAAATTATTAAGAGAAATATCCCCAAAGGATAGGAGATTCTTGCTGAAATAACTTAACAAGATTTTGCTGAAGGCAGGCCAGGGTGACCAGATATCAAGAGTGTGTGTGTGTGGGGGGGTGAATTCTCATTAAAGTGACTTGGCAGGATTCCTGTTAAAACTGAGGTAGGCAGGCCCAGCAGGGCCATGATGCCCAAAGTCTAGGCACAGTTGAAAATAGGGCTCAGAGAAGCCCGACTAAAATTTGGTCAAGAAAAGTGTCTTTGTTGCTTTCCATACTTAACAAGGTACTATTCCATGACATTTAGGTTAATAGGCCAGAATTTATTTTGATCTGAGAGTATAATCTCAGAGAATCAGAGCAAGGAGGGAGAGGTCAGTGTTTGGCATTCAACTTGTCCTTTAGAGCTGGACAGGCTCAGGCTGCAGAAGTTGCTAGGGAGGTAGAATTGGCTGAGGAAGCATTGTACAGTGTGTGCTGGTGAAAATCTAGGCATAAGAGTCTGCATGAGATTCCCAATTGAGTGTCAACATTTCCTAAAAACAAGATGAGACAGAGAAGGAATAGTCAACTTAGAAAATTATAAACTCACAGAATTGCAGAGATGGGATCTAAGGATTAATATTCAGATTATATTACCTCAATGAGTTAACTGAAGCCCAAAGAGATTAAATAACTTGGCCAAATTTACTAGAGAAAGAGTGGAAGTTTAAATAGGCTAAAATGTAATGTTCCATCAGTTCATTTTTACAGCATATTCCAATTTTTAAAAGAATGCTAATTCCAAGAAAGAGGAGGTATCTCAGGAACTAATATACAATTTACAATGCATACAAATTTACATAATCTTAAGAAATCAACAGTGAATTACAGTGCCTCTGTAGGTCTGTCTGATCTGTGTTTTGTGCTGGTGATACAAGAAGATTAAAAAAAAAAAAAAAAACTTCAGAGAAATAGTATTTCATATCTGTGTTTTTTGTATCTTGCAATATCCTTTCTGGTCAAGTACCCTATCTCGGGAGCAGGTATTGATTTTTTTCCAGCTACAGTACAATCCTTCACCCTTACCCACCACTTCCCAACTGTTTCTAGCTTGTAATTATAAAATATTAAAAACACAGTAAATCATGTAATTTCCCATACTTGTATTAAAAAGCTAGCTGCAGCTAAGTAATAAAATAACATTATTGACAATAATGAGTTTCAGGAAAGAAGCAGTACCCTTGTTTGCCTAAACCATTCAGAGCAGGGAGTTTGAAGAAAACAGCTGGCAGTTACTTATTGCTCAATTCATAAAACCCTATTTTTTTCTGCACTCCTGAGATTCCCCAATCTGGATTCAAGGTGGGAAACGCAGCCTACTTAGGAAGAATCCTGGTATCGGTGTCAGAGTATCTGTTTTCTAGTCCTGGCTCTGTCAGTAACACCATTACTGTTGACTAAGCTTCAGGGGGAGATGATAGGGGCACTCTTTTTGCTAGATGTGATACTGGGAAAAATACTTTCTCTAACCATTTCACAAATGTTTTATGGGATAAAATATATATATATATATATTGAAAGAATGTGGCATTTCATATTGTTTTCTTTTTTTTTTTCTTGGACATGAATTCCAAAAAAAATATTTTTTATTGTGTGGAGGGAAATTTTACAAGTAACTTTTTAAAAAGTATAAATATTATTTATATTTCTGTATTTGGGTGAGCAAAATGGACTGCCGTTTTTACATTATTGGTAAGATGTACTTTGAGGGTTAAGACTTGTGAATGAGAAGAGTAGGTGGCAGCATCGTGGGCTGGATTCTGGTACATTTACCACATCCACTGCCATCCTCTCCTTGCCCCAATAACTGGACTGAGCCTTACTTTCCCTGTCCTTTCCCATTCATTGCCACAAAGTGCACCCTGAAGGCTCCAGCATGCCTTGCTTCCCTTTGTGGGAAACCCCATATTTCACCTACTCAGACCAGGCCACAGGAGCATCTCCTGTGGTGTTCACAAGAAGAAAGCATTTCCTGATTGAGGGACTTGGTGAAGAAGCCAGCTGGTCCATCACAATGTGCTGGCACTTGGGCTGGGTCAGAAAGAGAGAGCAATGCTCTGAAGCTGTTCTTCAGTGGAGATATGCCAGGTGCTGGTAGTGACGGTCTCCTGGGAAGACTTATGGGCACTGGCTGCTACCAGGAAGGACAGCTGACCCCTGTGACAAAGAAACGGCGTGTTTCGAGTTACTCTGGGCTTGTACCTTGGCAGACATGGGGTTGACACCCCAGGAGCCTGCATATAGACTCTAAGAACAAAAGGGACAGATCCTTATGCACAGAGAACTGTAACCATGCCACAGGTCTGAGGGCTGGGACTTCCTGCCTGATCCTGCTCTTCTGGAAAAAAAACACTGCATGAAAGAGGCAAAGACCCTACTCACCTACTTTACAGTGAAGGATGCAGTCAATACATAAAGATATTGGGTCCTGAACCAAGATGGCAGAGTAGAAGGACGTGCTCTTACTCCCTGTTGTGAGAACACCAGAATCACAACTAGCTGCTGGACAATCATCAACAGGAATACACTGGAACTCACCAAAAAAGATACTCTACATCCAAAGACAAAGGAGAAGCCTCAGTGAGAGGGTAGGAGGGGCACAATCACAGTAAAATCAAATCCCATAACCACTGGGTGGGTGACTCACAGACTGGAGAACACTTATACCACAGAAGTCCACCCACTGGAGTGAAGGTTCTGAACCTCACGTCAGGCTTCCCAATCGGGGGTCTGGCAATGGGGGGAGGAATTCCTAGAGAATCAGACGTTTAAGCTTAGTGGGATTTGATTGCAGGACATCAACAGGACTGGGGGAAACAGAGATTCCACTCTTGGAGGGCACACACAATGTAGTGTGCGCATCAGGACCCAAGGGAAGGAGCAGTGACCCGAAAGGAGACTGAATCAGACAAAAATGCTAGTGTTGGAGGGTCTCCTGCAGAGGCAGGGGGTGGTTGCGTGTCACCGTGAGGACAAGGACACTGGCAGCAGAAGTTCTGGGAAGTACTCCTTGGCATGAGCCCTCCCAGAGTCTGCCACTAGCCCCACCAAAGAGCCAAGGTAGGCTCCAGTGTTGGGTCGTCTCAGGCCAAACAACCAACAGGGAGAGAACCCAGGCCCACCCATCAGCAGAAGTGGATTAAAGTTTTACTGAGCTCTGTCCACCAGAGGAACAGACAGCTCTACCCACCACCAGTCCCTCCCATCAGAAAACTTGCACAAGCCTCTTAGATAGCTTCATCCACCAGAGGGCAGACAGATGAAGCAAGAGGAACTACAATCCTGCAGCCTGTGAAACAAAAACCACATTCACAGAAAGATTAAAAGGAAGAAGGTTAAGTACCAGATGAAACAACAAGATAAAATCCCAGAAAAACAGCTAAATGAAGTGGAGATAGGCAACCTTCCAGAAAAACCATTCAGAATAATGATAGTGAAGATGATCCAGGACCTCGGAAAAAGAATGGAGGCAAAGATTGAGAAGATGCAAGAAATGTTTAACAAAGACCTAGAAGAATTAAAGAACAAACAAACAGAGATGAACAATACAATAACTGAAATGAAAACTACACTAGAAGGAATCAATAGCAGAATAACTGAGGCAGAAGAACGGATAAGTGACCTGGAAGACAGAATGGTGGAATTCACTGCTGCAGAACAGAATAAAGAAAAAATAATGAAGAGAGCCTAAGAGACCTCTGGGACAAGATTAATGCAACAACATTTGCATTTTAGGAACCTACAAAAACAAATGCAAAACAATTAAGAAAATGGTCATAGGAACATACATATCAATAATTACCTTAAATGTTAATGGATTAAATGCTACGACCAAAAGACACAGGCTTGCTGAATGGATACAAAAACAAAATCCATATTTATGCTGTCTACAAGAGACCCACAGCAGACCTAGGGACACATACAAACTGAAAGGAACAGGATGGAAAACAATATTCCATGCAAATGGAAATCAAAAGAAAGCTGGAGTAGCAATACTCATATCAGATAAAATAGACTTTAAAATAAAGAAAGTTACAAGAGACAAGGAAGGACACTACATAATGATCAAGGGATCAATCCAAGAAGAAGATATAACAATTATAAATATATATGCACCCAACAAGGAGTACCTCAACACATAAGGCAACTGCTAACAGCTATAAAAGAGGAAATTGACAGTAACACAATAATAGTGGGGGACTTTAAAACCTCACTTACACCAATGGACAGATAATCCACACAGAAAATTAATGAGGAAACACAAGCTTTAAATGATACAATAGACCAGATAGATTTAGTTGATATTTATAGGACATTCCATGCAAAAACAGCAGATTATAGCTTTTTCTCAAGTGTTCATGGAACATTCTCTAGGATAGATCACATCTTGGGTCACAATTCAAGCCTCAGTAAATTTAAGAAAATTGAAATCATATCAAGCATCTTTTCTGACCACAACGCTATGAGATTAGAAATGAATTACAGGGAAAAAATGTAAAAAACGCAACTACATGGAGGTTAAACAATACGTTACTAAATAACCAAGAGATCACTGAAGAAATCAAAGAGGAAATCAAAAAATACTTAGAGATGAATGACAATGAAAACACGACGATCCAAACCCTATGGGATGCAGCAAAAGCAGTTCTAAGAGGGAAGTTTATAGCTATACAAGCCTACCTAAAGAAACAAGAAAAATCTCAAATAAAAAATCTAACCTTACACATAAAGGAACTAAAGAAAGAAGAAGAAACAAAGCCCAAAGTTAGCAGAAGGAAAGAAATCATAAACATCAGAGCAAAATAAATGAAATAGAAACAAAGAAAACAATAGCAAAGATCAATAAAACTAAAAGCTGGTTCTTTGAGAAGAAAAACAAAATTGATAAACCATCAGCCAGACTCATCAAGGAAAAGAGGGAGAGGACTCAAATCAATAAAATTAGAAATGAAAGAGGAGAAGTTACAATAGACACCTCAGAAATACAAAGCATCCTAAGAGACTACTACAAGCAACTCTATGCCAATAAAATGGACAAGCTGGAAGAAATGGACAAATTCTTAGAAAGGTATAGCCTTCCAAGACTGAACCAGGAAGAAATAGAAAATATGAACAGACCAAAGACAAGTAATGAAATTGAAACTGTGATTAAAAATCTTCCAACAAAAAAAAGCCCAGAACAAGATGGCTTCACAGGTGAATTCTGTCAACCATTTAGAGAAAAGCTAAGACCCATTCTTCTCAAACACTTCCAAAAAGTTGCAGAGGAAGGGACACTCCGAAACTCATTCTATGAGGCCAACATCACCCTGATACCAAAATCAGACAAAGATACTACAAAAAAAGAAAATTACAGACCACTATCACTGATATATATAGATGCAAAAATCCTCAACAAAATACCAGCAAACAGAATCCAACAACACATTGAAAGGATCATACACCATGATCAAGTGGGATTTATCCCAGTGATGCAAGGATTCTTCAATATACGCAAATCAATCAATGTGATACACCATATTGACAAATTGAAGGATAAAAACCATATGATCATCTCAATAGATGCAGAAAAAGCTTTTGAAAAAATTCAACACCCATTTAAGATAGAAACTCTCCAGAAAGTGGGCATAGAGGGAACCTACCTCAACATAATAAAGGCCATATATGAAAAACCCACAGCAAACATCATTCTCAATGGTGAAAAACTTAAAGCATTTCCTCTAAGATCAGGAACAAGACAAGGATGTCCACTCTCACCACTATTATTCAACATAGTTTTGGAATTCCTAGCCACGGCCATCAGAGAAGAAAAAGAAATAAAAGGAATACAAATTGGAAAAGAAGAAGTACTGTTTGCAGATGACATGTTACTATATATAGAGAATTCTAAAGATGTCACCAGAAAACTACTGGAGCTAATCAATGAATTTGGTAATGTTGCAGCATACAAAATTAATGCACAGAAATCTCTTGCATTCCTATACATTAATGATGAAAAATCTGAAAGAGGAATTAAGGAAACACTCCCATTTACCATTGCAACAAAAAGAATAAAATACCTAGGTATAAACCTACCTAGGGAGACAAAAGACCTGTATGCAGAAAACTATATGACACTGATGAAATAATTTAAAGATGATACCAACAGAAGGAGAGATATACCATGTTCCTGGATTGGAAGAATCAATATTGTGAAAATGACTATGCCACCGAAAGCAATCTACAGATTCAATGCAATCCCTATCAAATTACCAATGGCATTTTTTACGGAAGTAGAACAAAAAATCTTAAAATTTGTATGGAGACACAAAAGACTCCGAATAGCCAAAGAAATCCTGAGGGAAAAAATGAAGCTGGAGGAATCAGACTCCCTGACTTCAGATTATACTACAAAGCTACAGTAATCTGACAATATGGTACTGGCACAAAAACAGAAACATAGATCAATGGAACAAGATAGAAAGCACAGAGATAAACCCAAAGACTTATAGTAAACTATTCTATGACAAAGGAGGCAAGGATATACAATGGAGAAAAGACAGTCTCTTCAATAAGTGGTGCTGGGAAAACTGGACAGCTACATGTAAAAGAATGAAATTAGAACACTCCCTAACACCATACACAAAAATAAACTCAAAATGGATTCGAGACCTAAATATAAGACCGGTCACTATAAATCTCTTAGAGGAAAACATAGGAAGAACACTCTTTGACATAAATCACAGCAAGCTCTTTTTTGATACACCCCCTAGAGTAATGGAAATAAAAACAAAAATAAACAAATGGGACCTAATGAAACTTCAAAGCTTTTGCACAGCAAAGGAAACCATAAAGAAGATGAAAAGACAGCCCTCAGAATCGGAGAAAATATTTGCAAATGAATCAATGGACAAACGATTAATCTCCAAAATATATAAATAACTCATGCAGCTCAATATTAAAAAATCAAACAACCCAATCCAAAAATGGGCAGAAGACCTAAGTAGACATTTCTCCAATGAAAACATACAGATGGCCAAGAAGCACATGAAAAGCTGCTCAACGTCACTAATTATTAGAGAAATGTGAATCAAAACTTCAGTGTGGTATCACCTCACACCAGTTAGAATGGACATCATCAGAATATCTACAAACAACAAATGCTGGAGAGGGTGTGGAGAAAAGGGCACCCTCTTGCACTGTTGGTGGGAATGTAAATTGATACAGCCACTATGCAGAACAGTATGGAAGTTCCTTAGAAAACTAAAGATAGAATTATCATATGATCCAGCAATCCCACTACTGGGCATATACTCAGAGAAAACCGTAATTCAAAAAACACATACACCCCAATATTCATTGCAGCACTATTTACAATAGCCAGGTCATGGAAGCAACCTAAATGCCCATTGACAGACGAATGGATAGAGAAGATGTGGTACATATATACAATGGAATATCACGCAGCCATAAAAAGGAACAAAATTGGGTCATTTGTTGAGATGTGGGTGGATCTAGAGACTGTCTACAGAGTGAAATAAGTCAGAAAGTGAAATACAAATATCACATATTAATGCATATATGCCTAGAAAATATATATTTTAACCATACCTAGAAATATATACCTAGAATTATATAAAATATATATTAACCATACCTAGAAAAATGGTACAAATGAACCGGTTTGCAGGGCAGAAATAGAGACACAGATGTAGAGCACAAACTTATGGACATCAAGGGGGGAAAGCCATGGGAGGATGGGGGTGGTGGTGTGATGAATTGGGTGATTGGGATTTACATGTATACACTGATGTGTATAAAATTGATGACTAATAAGAACCTGCTGTATAAAAAAAAAATTAAATTAAATTAAAAAAAAAAAGACTTGTGAATGACATGACTTAGAAATTATAAGAGTGGGTCTTTCCCAACTAAAAAGTCAGTTCCCTGGCCTCTTTATAGGGAACAGTAAAGTGGTTTTCTGTGTGTGCGTTTCCATTCTGCTGAGAACATCAACAACTAAACTCCAAACCTGGTTTTACTAATAATGATGCTCATTTGCATTCCAAAGGAACCTGTATTCTGGGCATTTTAGTGGGAAAACATCATTTACAAATCATGGCAAGCAAAGAGAAAATAAACATCTAATTCCACACAATAAAATGAAACTTTGTCTATGTCATGAAAAGATCTGCATAAAAAGTGAAAAAAAAAAATACGTTTAATCACCCAGATATTTAGTCTACTTGTCAACATATGTGAGGAAATCAGAAACATAGGGATAATTTTTTTTTTTTTTTTCTCTTTTCATCCAGGGCTGCTTTTAGAACTTTCTGCCATGATGGAAATATTCTGTATCTGAGCTGTCTAATAAAGCAGCCCCTCGTCACATGGACTATTGAACACTTAAAATGTGGCTATTACAACTAAGGAACTGACCCTTTAATTTTATTATTTGATTTGCATTTGAATAGCCTCATGCGACTAGTGACTACCAGATTGTACAGTGTGGTTCTAGATGTTTGTTTTTATCTTTTATTACAATTTCAGAGAAACTTATTGTAAATAATCCTACTTGATGGCTGACTAGACAATTGTTACTTTCTCCTATGCTCCTTTTTAATCTCAAATTCAGGAAACAAACAACTGTTAGACTGAACCCCTCTCTGATGTTAGTTCTATCATCTAATCCGATTATGGGAAATTAATCCCTTTGACAGAAGCTGTTTTATTTACTTAATAATTATAATTTTAATTACTTTTGGTGTAAAATTATTGCAATTCACTAATAAAAATACAAGTTGGCAAAAAACCTCTGTTGGCTCACACATAATCTTATCCTTAAATATTTTGTGAAAATATTTTGTGATGTGTAATGGTAAAACCACCCATGACTCCCACAGACATAGGGACTACCTTTTTTGACACATCAGATGCCTTTCAAAGCCAGCCTCTGTTCGGGATGCAATTCATCACAGTTATCTCAGGTCACCACGTATTCCTCTGTGTCATTTCACACGGGGACCCGACATGACGTGATGTAATTAACGGAATGTAATGTGGTGGCTCCCATTAGAAAGAAAAGACTCTTTCTATATCAGCTTATAGGTCTCCACTCCAGCTGCCACAGAGAAGCTCTGAAGCTTCTGCTATAAAAGCTAGCTGAGGACACGGGGAGGGGGAAGGGTAAGCTGGGACGAAGTGAGAGAATGGCATAGATTTATATATACTTCCAAATGTAAAATAGATAGCTGGTGGGAAACAGCCACACAGCACAGGGAGATCAGCTTGGTGCTTTGTGACCACCTAGAAGGTTGGGATAGGGAGGGTGGGAGGGAGACACAGAGGGAGGAGATATGGGGATATATGTATATGTATAGCTGATTCACTTTGTTATAAAGCAGAAACTAACACACAATTGTAAAGCAATTACACTCCAATAAAGCTGTTAAAAAAACAAAAAAGCTAGCCAATCTTGTGTGTTCCAATGCACAAGGTCTCTACATTTCGGCCCATTTCTATTAAAAGCCAAGTCAAGCACTGTCAGAGAGTGTTACAGACCTCCTCCCTCAAACTGTAATCTTGTCAGATCTCATAAGGTAAACAACGTTGGGGTTGAGTGTGTACTTAGATAAGAGGCTTAAAAATGAAGGTATTCTGGTTGAATCAGGAACTCAATCCACCTTCCTAGTCCAAAAGAGGATCCCAATGATCAGTTCATCCCTGCTCCTAATGCCTTGACCTGTGAGCCTAGACCGACAGCATGCTCACGTATCACACATTGCCTTCTCCTTCCCAAAGTTGGGGAAAATCTGGTCCTACTTGCCTGGCTCTGTTCCAGTTCAACTAATTGCTTCCTCTTGCTTTAAATTCCCCCTGCAGTGTCTATCGAAGGCTGACTCTTCATTTACGATTCTAAACGGTTGTGCCCTGTTGCTGTGTGCTGGCAAGCAGCTGTTGCTCTCCATTCCAGCTGTGGTGGAATTTTGCAGTGGCCAGAGTAAATTGTACACATGCTATATTCAACTGAGGAGGGAGAAGTCGTAAAGTCCTGGAGCTCATCCCAATGATACATGCCATTTCAGTGAAAAATTATTCTATATAACCACATAGATGCAAATGCAGAAATATACTCCCACAGTCTAGACTTGTTAACTCACTACCATCTGTCTGAGACAAATTCTCCAAAGGAAACCAGGGTGGTGAGGCAGAGTGTGGGTTGGAAGTTGTGAAATTGGAAACCCTTAGTTTCATGATATTTATTTTTATTTTTTGCTCTAGCAGGAAGATGCTAATTTAAATCAGTCATTGAAAAAACGTATCCATGTCAGTTTACAGTTTTGTTTAAACACTATTTTTGTATTTTTTTATTTTAAAAGAGGGATGATGTTCTGCTACTCATGAAAATAAATTTTAATATTCCAAGAAATGGAGATTATAAAATGTTTGGCTTGGACACATATATGAGGACCTGAGTAATCATTTGAAATGACTCTGTTTTGGGCAAAGAACTTCCCTAGCTCCCTTCTAATTCCTTTTTATTCCCCATTTCCATAATAACTATGAAGTATTTTGATCATTGGGAGTTTCCTTCTATGACACTTCTCATTCTAATCTACATTTGCCCTTCACAGTATCTAATGCCCCTAAACAATTCATTTTTGCATATAGTTTCCTATTTTATTTTTTTTAATTTATTTCTATTTTTTTAACAACTTTATTGGAGTATAATTGCTTTACAATGGTGTGTTAGTTTCTGCTGTATAACAAAGTGAATCAGCCATAAATATACATATATCCCCATATATTCTCTCTCTTGCATCTCCCTCCCACCCTCCCTATCCCAACCCTCTAGGTGGTCACAAGGCATCTAGCTGATCTCCCTGTGCTATGAGGCTGTTTCCCACTAGGTATCTATTTTACATTTGGTAGTATATATATTTCCATGCCACTCTCTCACTTTGTCCCAGCTTACCCTTCCCCCTTCCTGTGTCCTCAAGTCCATTCTCTATGTCTCCATCTTTATTCCTGTCCTGACCCTAGGTTCTTCAGAACCTTTATTTTATTTTTTTTAGATTCCATATATACGTGTTAGAATATGCTATTTTTTATCTCTTTCTGACTTAACTTCACTCTGTATGACAGACTCTATGTGCATCCACCTCACTACAAATAACTCAATTTCGTTTCTTTTTTTATGGCTGAGTAATATTCCATTGTATATATATGCCATATTTCCTCTATCCATTAATCTGTTAATGAACACTTAGGTTGCTTCCATGTCCTGGCTATTGTAAATAGAGCTGCAATGAACATTGTGGTACATGATTTTTTGGAATTATGGTTTTCTCAGGGTATATGTCCAGCAGTGGGATTGCTCGGTCATATGGTAGTTCTAGTTTTAGGGGTTTTTTTTTGTTTTTTTGTTTTTGTTTTTGTTTTAACATATTTATTGGAGCATATTTGTTTTACAATGGGGTGTTACTTTCTGTTTTATAACAAAGTGAATCAGCTATACATATACATATATCCCCATATCTCCTCCTTCTTGCATTTCCCTCCCACGGTCCCTATCTCACCCCTCTAGGTGGTCACAAAGCACCGAGCTGATCTACTGGTGTTATGGGGCTGATTCCCACTAGGTATCTATTTTACATTTGGTAGTGTATATATGTCCATGCAACTCTCTCACTTCATCCCAGCTTACCCTTCTCAATCTCCATGTCCTCAAGTCCATTATCTATGTCTCCGTCTTTATTCCTGTCCTGTCCCTAGGTTCTTCAGAACCTTTTTTTTTTTTTTTTAGATTCCATATATATGTGTTAGTATACAGTATTTGTTTTTCTCTTTCTGACTTACTTCACTCTGCATGAAAAACTCTAGGTCCATCCACCTCACTACAAATAACTCAATTTCGTTTCTTTTTATGGCTGAGTAATATTCCATTGTATATATGCGCCACATCTTCTTTATCCATTCATCTGTCAATGGACTTAGGTTGCTTCCATTCCCTGGCTATTGTAAATAGAGCTGCAATGAAGATTATGGTACATGGCATTTTAGGAATTATGGTTTTCTCAGGGTATATGCCCAGTCATGGAATTGCTGGGTCATATGGTGGTTCTATTTTTAATTTTTTAAGGAACCTCCATACTGTTCTCCACAGTGGCTGTATCAATTTACATTCCCACCAACAGTGCAAGAGGGTTCCCTTTTCTCCACACCCTCTCCAGCATTTATTGTTTGTAGATTTTTTGATGATGCCCATTCTGACTTGTGTGAGGTGATACCTCATTGAAGTTTTGATTTGCATGTCTCTACTAATTAGTGATGTTGAGCATCCTTTCATGTGTTTGTTGGCAATCTGTATATCTTTTGCAGAGATATGTCTATTTAGGTCTTCTGCCCATTTTTGGAATGGGTTGTTTGTTTTTTTGATATTGAGCTGCATGAGCTGCTTATATATTTTGGAGATTAAACCTTTGTCAGTTGCTTCATTTGCAAATACTTTCTCCCATTCTGAGGGCTGTCTTTTTGTCTCATTTATGTTTTCCTTTGTTGTGCAAAAGCTTTTAAGTTTCATTAGATTTCATTTTTAATTTTTGCTTTTATTTCCATTTCTCTAGGAGGTGTGCCAAAAAGGATCTTGCTGTGATTTATGTCATAGGGTGATCTGCCTATGTTTTCCTCTAACAGTTTTATAGTTTGTGGCCTTACATTTAGGTCTTTAATCCATTTTGAGTTTATTTTTGTGTATGGTGTTAGGGAGTATTGTAATTTCATTCTTTTACATGTAGCTGTCCAGTTTTCCCAGCACCACTTATTGAAGAGGCTGTCCTTTCTCCATTGCATATTCTTGCCTCCTTTGTCAAAGATAATGTGACCATAGTTGTGTGGGTTTACTTCTGGGCTTTCTATCCTGTTCCATTGGTCTATATTTCTGTTTTTGTGCCAGTACCATACTGTCTTGATTACTGTAGCTTTGTAATATAGTCTGAAGTCAGCAAACCTGATTCCTGCAGCTCCAATTTTTTTTCTCAAGATTGCTTTGAGGCTTCCCTGGTGGTGCAGTGGTTAGGAATCTGCCTGCCAATGCAGGGGACATGGGTTTGAGCCCTGGTCTGGGAAGATCCCACATGCCACGGAGCAGCTAGGCCCATGAGCCACAACTACTGAGCCTGTGCGTCTGGAGCCTGTGCTCCGCAATGGGAGAGGCCGTGACAGTGAGAGGTCCGCACACTGCGATGAAAAGTGGCCCCCACTCACCGCAACTGGAGAAAGCCCTTGTACAGAAATGAAGACCCAACACAGCCAAAAATAAATAAATAAATTAATTAATTAATTAATTTAAAAAAAAGATTGCTTTGATTGTGTTTCCATACAAATTATGAAATATTTTGTTCTAGTTCAGTGAAAAATGCCCTTGGTATTTTGATAGGGATTGCATTGAATCTGTAGATTGCTTTGGGCATTATATTCATTTTTCACAATGTTGATTCTTCCAGTCCAAGAACATGGTATATAGCTCCATTTTTGTGTATCATATTTAATTCCTTCCATCAGTGTCTTATAGTTTTCTGCATAGACATCTTTTATCTCCTTAGGTAGGTTTATTCCTAGATATTTTATTATTTTTGTTGCAATGGTAAATGGGAGTGTTTCCTTAGTTTCTCTTTCAGACTTTTCATCATTTGTGTATAGGAATGCAAGAGATTTCTGTGCATTAATTTTGTATCCTGCTACTTTACCAAATTCATTGATTAGCTCCAGTAGTTTTCTGGTAGCATCCTTAGGATACTCTGTGTATAGTATCATGTCATCTGCAAACAGTGACAGTTTTACTTCTTCTTTTCTGATTTGGATTCCTTTTATTTCTTTTTCTTCCTTGATTTCTGTGGCTAAAACTTCCAAAAGTATGCTGAATAATAGTGGTGAGAGTGGGCAACTTTGTGTTGTTCCTGATCATAGAGGCAATGGTTTCAGGTTTTCACCATTAAGAATGATATTGGCTGTGGGTTTGTCATATATGCCCTTTATTATGTTGAGGTAAGCTCCCTCTATGCCTACTTTCTGGAGGGTTTTTATCATAAACGGTGTTGAATTTTGTCAAAAGCTTTTTCTGCATCTATTGAGATTATCATACAGGTTTTCTCCTTAAATTTGTTAATGTGGTTTATCACATTGATTGATTTGCGATATTGAAGAATCCTTGCATTCCTGGGATAAACCCCACTTGATCATGGTATATGATCCTTTTAAGTTGCTGTTGGATTCTGTTTGCTAGTATTTTGTTGAGGATTTTTGCATCCATGTTCATCAGTGATATTGGACTGCAGTTTTCTTTCTTTGTGGCATCTTTGTCTGGTTTTGGTATCAGGGTGGTGGTGGCCTCATAGAATGAGTTTGGGAGTGTTCCTACCTCTGCTATATTTTGGAAGATTTTGAGAAGGATAGCTGTTAGCTTTTCACTAAAAGTTTGATAGAATTCACCTGTGAAGCCCTCTTGTCCTGAGCTTTAGTTTGTTGAAAGCTTTTTAATCACAGTTTCAATTTCAGTGCTTGTGATTAGACTGTTTATATTTTCTATTTTTTCCTGGCTCAGTCTCAGAAGGTTGTGCTTTTCTAAGAATTTGTCCATTTCTTCCAGGTTGTGCATTTTATTGGCATATAGTTGCTTGTAGTAATCTCTCATGATCCTTTGTATTTCTGCAGTTTCAGTTGTTACTTCTCCTTTTTCATTTCCAATTTTATTGATTTGTGTCTTCTCCCTTTTTTTTTGTGATGAGTCTAGCAGATGGTTTATCAATTTTTTTTAATCTTCTCAAAGAACCAGCTTTTAGTTTTATTGATCTTTGCTATGCTGTCCTTCATTTCTTTTTCATTTATTTCTGATCTGATCTTTATGGTTTCTTTCCTTCTGCTAACTTTGAGGGGTTTTTTTGTTCTTCTTTGTCTTATTGCTTTAGGTGTAAGATTAGGTTGTTTTTTTGAGACATTTCTTGTTTCTTGAGGTAGGATTCTATGCTATAAACTTCCCTCTTAAAACTGCTTTTGCTGCATCCCAATGATTTTGGGTTTTCCTGTTTTCATTGTCAGTTATTTCCCGGTGTATTTTGATTCCCTCTTTGATTTCACCAGTTATCCCTTGGTTATTTAGTAGTGTATTGTTTAGCCTCTATGTATTTGTAATTTTTACAGATCTTTTGCTGTAATTGAGATCTAGTCTTATAACGTTGTGGTCAGAAAAGATACTTGATATGATTTCAGTTTTCTTAAATTTACCAAGGCTTGATCTACCTTGGAGAATCTTCCATGAGCACTTCAGAAGAATGTGTAATCTGCTTTTTTTGGATGGCATGTCCTATAAATATAAATTAAGTACATCTTTTTAATGTATCATTTAAAACTTGTGTTTCCTTATTTATTTTCATTTTGGTTGTTTGTCCACTGCTGAAAGTGTGGTGGTAAAGTCCCCTACTATGATTGTGTTACTGTAGATTTCCCCTTTATGATTGTCAGCATTTGCCTTATGTATTGAGGTGCTTCTATGTTGGGTGCATAAATATTTACAATTGTTATATCTTCTTCTTGGATTGATCCCTTGAGCATTATGTAGTGTCCTTCTTTGTCTCATGTAATAGTCTTTATTTTAAAGTCTATTTTGTCTGATATGAGAATTGCTACTCCAGCTTTCTTTAGATTTCCATTTGCATGGAATATCTTTTTTCATTCCCTCCCTTTCAGTCTGTATGTGTCCCTTGGTCAGAAGTGGGTCTCTTGTAGACAGCATATATATGGGTCTTGTTTTTGTATCCATTCAGCCAATCTATGTCTTTTGGTTGTAGCATTTAATCCATTTACAATTAGGGTAGTTATCAATGTGTATGTTCCTATTACCATTTTCTTAATTGTCTTCGGTTTGTTATTGTAGGTCTTTTCCTTCTCTTGTGTTTCCTGCCTAGAGAAGTTCCTTTAGCATTTGTTTTAGAGCTGGTTTGATGGTGCTGAATTCTCTTAGCTTTTGCTTGTCTCTAAAGCTTTTAATTTCTCTGTCAAATCTGAATGAGATCCTAGCTGGGTAGAGTAACCTTGGTTGTAGGTTTTACCGTTTCATCACTTTAATTATGTCCTGCCACTCCCTTCTGGCTTGCAGGGTTTCTGCTGAAACATCAGCTATTAACCTTATGGGGATTCCCTTGTATGTTAATTGTTGCTTCTCCCTTGCTGCTTTTAATATTTTTTCTTTGCATTTAATTTTTGATAGTTTGATTAATATGTGTCTTGTGATGTTTCTCATTCGGTTTACCCTGTATGGGAG
Organism: Balaenoptera acutorostrata; assembly: GCF_949987535.1. NCBI lineage: Eukaryota > Metazoa > Chordata > Mammalia > Artiodactyla > Balaenopteridae > Balaenoptera > Balaenoptera acutorostrata. Next base: position 38,524,936 of record NC_080076.1, read on the forward strand.
TCTCTGTGCTTTCTGCACTTGATTGAATATTTCCTTATTCATATTAGGGAAGTTTGCAACTATAATCTCAAATATTTTCTCAGTCCCTTTTTGTGTTTCTTCTTCTTCTGGGACCCCTGTAATTCAATTATTGGTGTGTTTAATGTTGTCCCAGAGGGCTCTGAGATTGTCCTCAATTCTTTTTATTCATTTTTCTTTATTCTGCTCTGTGGTGGTTATTTCCACTATTTTATCTTCCGGGTTACTTATTCGTTCTTCTGCCTAAGTTATTCTGCTATTGATTCCTTCTGGAGTAGTTTTAATTCATTTATTGTGTTGTTCGTCATTGTTTTTTTGCTCTTTTGTTCTTCTAGGTCTTTGTTAAATGTTTCTTGTATTTCCTCCATTCTATTTCCAAGATTTTGGATCATCTTTACTATCATTACTCTAAATTCTTTTTCAAGGACACTGCCTGTTTCCTCCTCATTTTTTTGGTCTGGTGGGTGTTTACTTTGCTCCTTCATCTGCTGTGTATTTCTCTGACTTCTCATTTTGCTTAACTTACTGTGTTTGTGGTCTCCTTTTTGCAGTCTACAGGGTCATAGTTCCCATTGTTTTTGCGGGTTTTTTGTTTTATTTTTTGTTTGTTTGTTTTTTTTTTACATTTCTGTGTGCTATCATGTTACCCTTGGATGGGCAGAGCTCGGGGCGGGGGGGCGCACCAGGGGGTTTCTGAGTTGCTGGTTTTTTTTTTTTTTTTAATTAATTAATTAATTAATTTATGGCTGTGTTGGGTCTTCGTTTCTGTGAGAGGGCTTTCTCTAGTTGCAGCGAGCAAGGGCCACTCCTCATCGTGGTGTGTGGGTCTCTCACTATCACTGCCTCTCTTGTTGTGGAGCACAGGCTCCAGATGTGCAGGCTCAGTAATTTTGGCTCACGGGCCCAGTTGCTCCGTGGCGTGTGGCATCTTCCCAGACCAGGGCTCAAACCCGTGTCCCCTGCATTGGCAGGCAGATTCTCAACCACTGTGCCACCAGGGAAGCCCCCGTTCCTGTTGTTTTTGTGTCTGCTCCCAGTGGGTAATGTTGGCTCAGTGGGTTGTGTAAGCTTCCTGGTGGAGGGGACTGGTGCCTGTGTTCTGTTGGATCAGGCTGGATCTTGTCTTTATGGTGGGCAGGACCACGTCCAGTGGTGTGTTTTGGGGTGTCTGTGAGCTGATTATGATTTTAGGCAACCTATCTGCTAATGGGTGGGGTTGTGTTCCTGTCTTCTTAATTGTTTGGCATAGGGTGTCCAGCACTGTAGCTTGCTGGTTGTTGAGTGAAGCTAGGTCTTAGCGTTGAGATGGAAATCTCTGGGAGAGCTTTTTCCGTTTGATATTATGTGGGGCTGGGAGGTCTCTGGTGGACCAATATCCTGAACTCAGCTCTCCCACATCATAGGCTCAGGCCTGACACTTGACCAGAGCACCATGACCCTGTCAGCCACATGGCTCAGAATAAAAGGGAGGGGAAAAAAAGAAAGAAAGAAAGAAAGAGAGAAAGAAAGAAAGGAAGAAAGAAAGAAAGAAAGAAAGAAAAAATAAATAAAATACTCTAAAGTTATTAAAATAGAAAAAAATATTAAAAAATTTAAAGTAATAAGAAAAAGAGAGAAAGAAAGAAGACAGCAATAAAACCAAAAAACCAATCCACCAATGATAACAAGCACTAAAAAATATACTAAAACAAAAGAAGCATACACATACACACTCACAAAAAGAGAAAAAAAAATATATATATATATAAAAGAAGAGAGCAACTGAGTCAATAATCAAATCTACCAATGATAATTAGCTCTAAATACTAAACTAAGATAAACATAAAACCAGAAACAATTTAGATGCAGAAAGCAAACTCCAAGTCTACAGTTGCTCCCAGAGTCCACTGTCTCAATTTTGGGATGATTCATTGTCTATTCAGGTATTCCAGAGATGCAGGGTACTTCAAGTTGATTGTGAAGATTTAATCCGTTGCTCCTGAGGCTGCTGTAAGAAATTTCCATTTCTCTTCTTTGTTCACACAGCTCCTGGGGCTCAGCTTTGGATTTGGCCCCACCTCTGCATGTAGGTCGCCTGAGGGCCTCTGTTCCCAACCCAGACAGGATGGTTTAACAGAGCAGCTGATTAGGGGGCTCTGGCTCACTCAGGCCAGGGGAGGTAGGGGTACGGAATGCAGGTCAAGCCTGCAGCGACAGAGGCTGGTGTGATGTTACACCAGCCTGAGGTGCGCTGTGTGTTCTCCCAGGGAAGTTGTCCCTGGATCACGGGACCCTGGCAGTGGCTGGCTGCACAGGCTCCTGGGGGGGAGGTGTGGATAGTGAACTGTGCTTGCACACAGGGTTCTTGGTGGCTGCAGCAGCAACCTTAGCATCTCTTGCCCGTCTCTGGTGTCTGCACTGTTAGCCGCAGCTCGTGCCCCTCTCTGGATCTCATTTAGGTGGTTCTATGAATCCCCTCTCCTCACGCACCCCGAAACAATGGGCTCTTGCCTCTTAGGCAGTTCCAGACTTTTTCCCGGACTCACTCCCAGATAGTTTTGGTTCACTAGCGCCCTTCAGGCTGTGTTCACACAGCCAACCACAGTCCTCTCCCTGGGGTCTGACCTCTGAAGCCTGACCCTCAGATCCCAGCCCCCATCTGCCCTGGCAGGTGATCAGACAAGCCTCTCTGGCTGGTGAGTGCTGGTTGACACCAATCCTCTGTGCAGAAATCTCTGCTTTGCCGTCTGCACCCCTGTTGCTGTGCTCTCCTCCATGGCTCTGAAGCTTCCACCCCACCCCTACTCCCCCCATCTCCTCCAGTGAAGGGGCTTCCTAGTGTGTGGAAACTTCTCCTCCTTCACAGATCCCTCCCAGAGGTGCAGGTCCTGTCCCTATTCTTTTGTCTCTGTTTTTCCTTTATTCTTTTACCCTACCCAGGTATGTGGGGAGTTTCTTGCCTTTATGGGAAGTCTGAGGTCTTCTGCCAGCATTCAGTAGGTGTTCTGTAGGAGTTGTTCCACATGTAAATGTATTTCTGATGTATTTGTGGGGAGGAAGGTGATCTCCACGTCTTACTCCTTCTCCACCTTGAAGGCACCCCCCAGTTTCCTTATTTTAGAACCTCAGTTTTCTCATTAACAAGCAATCTCCTTTAGTTTAAGAGGAAAGAGCCTGCTTAAAACAATTCCCACTAAAACAAGCATCACTGTGTTTGTTTGCCTGTTTCAGTGGTTCTTTAAACCAGTCAAACACATCCAGACATGGGCTTTAGGGGTCTTATTGCAGTTTCTTTGTTATCCCCTCATTTGTTATAAATCTGCGCTTTTTCTAATCCAACCTCCACTAAACTTTGAAATCCTGCTGCATGACCCACATTACAATTCAGCTCGAGGCAGTGTAGACTTGGCGTTCCACGTTCTTAACTTTTGACTCTGGGGTTTCCACTTGTTGAGGCTGGGCTTGGTGAACTCCAACTCTCCTCACATCAAGAAAACTTTTCTCAAGATAGAAACATGTCCTCTGCTGTAGACGGGCCACATCTGACAGCCTCCTATGGAGTGTAAGAGTTCAGGAGAGGGAGGACAGAGGACTAGATTCATAGAATTGCCTTTAACTCTCCTGTGCTTATTATATTTGGAAGAAGTATTTTGGATTAAAAGTCTAGAGATCTGACTTCTAATTCAAAAATTGTAATTATTTTCTGTGTCTTTGGGTAAGTCAGCCAATCTTTTTAACTCAAGAAATTGTACCAGAATTAGATATTTTAGACTTTGAAATTATTAGAGGTTATTTGATAAAAATACTCACTCCATGCAGGAATTTGGAGGCCAGATCCAAGATAGATTCCTGTCCAGATGAGAGTGATTATTATCACTCAGAAACTTCATGGCTTCAATTTTCTTGACTTTCAAGACATTCAGTCAATTCCCTCTTTGACAGATTTCTAAGCTAAGTAGGAAGCTAACTAATATTTAGGAAGCATCTATTATTGTTTGTTTACTTGTATATACTGTTTTACTTTACCTAAGTGTAATCTGCTCCAATAGATGTTATTTGTAGTTGGTGAGGCTGAGGCAGAGATTTAAATAACTTGCCCATGAGACTACAGAAGTAAGCTACAGTAATCAAGACAATATGGTACTGGCACAAAAACAGAAACATAGATCAATGGAACAGGATAGAAAGCCCAGAGATAAACCCACACACCTGTGGTCATCTAATCTATGACAAAGGAGGCAAGGATATACCATGAAGAAAAGACATTCTCTTCAATAAGTGGTGCTGGGAAAACTGGACAGCTACATGGAAAAGAATGAAATTAGAACACTCCCTAACACCATACACAAAAATAAACTCAAAATGGATTCGACACCTAAATGTAAGACTGGACACTATAAAACTCTTAGAGGAAAATATAGGAAGAACACTCTTTGACATAAATCACAGCAAGATCTTTTTTGATCCACCTCCTAGAGTAATGGAAATAAAAATAAACAAATGGGTCTTAATGAAACTTCAAAGCTTTTGCACAGCAAAGGAAACCATAAGCAAGACGAAAAGACAACCCTCAGAATGGGAGAAAACATTTGCAGACGAATCAATGGACAAAGGATTAATCTCCAAAATATATAAACAGCTCATTCAGCTCAATATTAAAGAAGCAAACAACCCAATCCAAAAATAGGCAGAAGACCTAAATAGACAGTTCTCCAAAGAAGACATACAGATGGCCAAGAAGCACATGAAAAGATGCTCAACATCACTAATTATCAGAGAAATGCAAATCAAGGCTACAATGAGGTATCACCTCACACCAGTTAGAATGGGCATCATCAGAAAATCTACAAACAACAAATGCTGGAGAGGGTGTGGAGAAAATGGAACCCTCTTGCACTGTTGGTGGGATGTAAATTGATACAGCCACTATGGAGAACAGTATGGAGGTTTCTTAAAAAACTAAAAATAGATTTACCATATGATCCAGCAATACCACTACAGGGTGTATACCCAGAGAAAACGATAATTCAAAAAGACACATGCACCCCAATGTTCATTGCAGCACTATTTCCAATAGCCAGGGCATGGAAGCAACCTAAATGCCCCTCAACAGAGGAATGGATAAAGATGTTGTGGTACATATATACAATGGAATATTACTCAGCCATAAAAAGGAATGAAATTGAGTCATCTGTTGAGACGTGGATGGATCTAGAGACTGTCATACAGAGTGAAGTAAGTCAGAAAGAGAAAAACAAATATTGTATATTAATGCATGTATGTGGAACATAGAAAAAGGGTACAGATGAGCCAGTTAGCAGGGTAGAAGTTGAGACACAGATGTAGAGAACAGATATATGGACACTAAGGGGGGAAAACTGCAGTGGGGTGGGGATGGTGGTGTGCTGAATTGGGCGATTGGGATTGACATGTATACACTGATGTGTATAAAATTGATGACTAATAAGAACCTGCACTATAAAACAAACAAACAAACAGAACAACTAATACTAAACTTTCATTGGGTTATTTATATGGAAATATGTTAATATAAATGTTTCGGAAATTACATGAAATTTCTAAAAATCTTGTATGTTCTGGTATAATGTTATAAGTCATAATTCTAGTTATTACTTTAAAATGTATATCTCAGAAATAACTAAAAAAAAGTATCATTAGAGATGGAAATAACAAATGTTAAAGAATAAATATATCTGAAATAATTGTTTCTATTTCACTATGGAGATATGTGCATAGGAGTAAAACCAAATTGTAAAACAAAAAAGTTTGAGTGTTCTGATTTCCACTGCCTGTAATCAGGTAGCTATGATATTATGACTTCTTCAGCATTCAGTTAAACCAGAGTGGAGAGATGAGACCCAAGTTCACTGCACTTTGGTAGGCTAAAGCTAATTCTCCAAACTCTTCACATTCTTCAGCTTTGGCTGTTTTGAGTCACACCCAGGTTTTGGATGGTCACTTTAGGAGTTAGATGGGAGCCTCCCAGGCTCACCTACAGTAGAGGACCACCTTAGTGTGCTTGTAAGGACATTGCCTTATTTCTCAGGCTCATCAAGAGGTCTGGTATATACTCTTTTATTCAAGGCCCACTTACTTCTATATACTCCTTTCTGACCACACCTACACAGACTGCTATATCTTACTTGTGAAATCTTATTTAGACTCGCATAACACTTAATTGCATGGTGTTAGTTCTCTGTTCTCTTGTTTTCCTTTTAACATGATATTCTAGGACAATATCTATGTGGTGTGAGGGCTTATTACCAAGGAAAACAATAGAAGGTACTCAGTAAGTTGTTGCCAAATAAAAGCCACACATTTTACTTGCATCTCTGTTATCTCTGAATGAAACTCAAAGAAAGATCTAAAATGGGGAGGCAAATTTTAATTAGACCAGAGGTTCTAACCACAAACCCACCTGCTTTGTTCAATGTTAGTGTATGCTGCATTTAATGAAATCTAGAAAAGCATTTCTCTGGTCTTTCAAAGCCCTGGGTGAGCATCTCACCAATAAATGCCCAGGTCACTGAGAGAAATGAATCCCAAGTATCTGAGTGGTATATTTCTTCCTGGGTCAGGCTGTTTATTTAATCACTTTCCAACAGCCTCCTCTATTCACATGTCCACTTGATCTACATTAATTATTTTAACTGACATCCTTGTTAAGTGAAATTGTTTTTCCTAGCCAGACTATAAATAGCCTCCACCTTGTTCATCATTTATCTCTTTGGAAATCACACTGGCTGCATTTATAAAGAAAGAAAGTCATGACTTGCCCAAGATACAGGAAGCAGCCCTCTCTAGGGGCAAAGGAATTTCACAGTTATTGGAGAGACACAGCTTATTTTTTTTTTTCCTGACAACACACCCAGGACAAGGCATCGGCTTTCTTTTAAGTGTGAAAGATTGCTTTTTGTAGTGTTCTTTCTCTGCTGTCCAAGGAGGAGGTGAAGGAGAAACATCAGTAATAAGGGAAAACAGCAGGAATAACTAAAATGAATAAAGCCTCATCTTCTGTCACCTCTCTTCATCCACACAACCATACACATACATTACAAAGAAAGAGTTCCAAGGTTAAAATTTATTTTAAAAGAGAAGAACAAGAAAGGAATAAGTTTTCTATGACTATATGTAAAATGGTTAAGATTAGTTAATTTCTCAATTTCTCTAGACCAATCAAAGAACTGACTACTGAAAAGGAGATATCATTCAGTGTAGAATATATCTAAGAGATTCCAGCTCATATTACTGCTTTTCTGCTGAGATATTAGGACCCCCAAATATCATTCAGGGCTTGATTATATTACACTAACAAACAACCCCATAATTTCAATGGCTCATAAAATCAAAACTTTATTTCTTACTCATGCTATGTCTGCATCTATGGTCAGCAGGGTTTTCTGTTCCATGTCATCTTCAATCAGGCACCAATGGAGACTTCATGATTTTGAACATTACTAGTCATCTGCAAGGGTACAAGTAGATAGCAAGTCACACAGAGATTGTAAAGGCTTTTGCCTGGAAGTAACATGTAACTTATGGTAATATTTTATTAGCCAATGTAAGGCACATGGCCTGGCCTGGCTTTAGCGGTACAGGGAAGTGAAGACTTGCCATGTTTCTAGAAGGAGGATAGCAGACATATTGGTTAAATAGCATGGATGACTTCCCTGAATCAACTCTCTCAGTATTATATGAATTGATAATTTTTTCCTGCAGGCTTTCCTCTAATCCAGCTCAAAGTCTAGAATCTCTTGGAGATGCAGAGTAGTCTCTATACTAGGTTTGGTTTTGCCTACTCTTGACTCAGACACCTACAAATTAAAAATATATATATATATGTCACTTTGTATGGGCATCATATTGACTATTCAGAGGCTGACCAGCAAAAAATCAATGAGATTGTCACTTTCTCTGTTTAAAACAATTCTGCTGTCATGTTGGTTATTTCACTGATCTTATTAACAATTAAATTCCATAGGCCATTCTATAGTCTACTTGGTTGTGTGGCAGTTAACTATTATGACCATTGGGAAGATGCAGTAAACAAAATAAAGAAAGACAAAAGCACTCTATTTTGACTAAAATGATATTACAGACAATACCTTTGTATTGTTCCATATTATTCCAAATTTTCTTCTGAGTGTTTTTTGCTTTGTTTGTTTGTTTTACATTAACTTTAATATTTCATTTTATTCTTTGCAAAGGTAGGGTGGGTGGAAAATTAATAATTTCTAATCATATTTAAGTTTATGGTGTGAGTTTTAGAAATTTGGAGTCTGTAGCTAGAATTACTGATTTGCTACTGCTTTTCATACTCTTATCTCATTCCCACTTCTCTCTTATTTTCTCAACACTTCCTATTCTCTCATTGTTTATTCTTCAGTTCTTTTTACCTCTCTCTTATTTATTGCATCTAACATTGCAAAGTGAAACAGATCCTAGAATTTTCCCAATTATAAAAGCTCAGATTAACTATAATTTTAAAGAAATGAACGTTTCCATATTAGTCAAAATTCATTCAGTAGCAAGGAACAGATTCCTGATTCAAACTAGGTTATATTTTTTAAAGCATATGTATTGAGCTATTGGTCTAACGAACTACCCCCAAAACTCAGTGGCTTGAAGTAACAATCATTTATTTTCTTTCAAGAGTTAGTTGGTGAGCTGATCTCAATTGAACAGCTCAGCTTTAAGGTGCAGATATAGCTAGGGTTGGCTTCTTGCTATGGGTCGTGTCCATTCCATGAATATAAATTATGAAGCTCAGGTTGAAGACAAGTAGCACTTTTCATGGAGATGAAAGGGGCACTAGAGGATAAGCTCAGTGGGACAAATACATGTTGAGTCTCTGTTTAACATCACATTTTTTAGCATCCCATTGGCAAAGCAAGTTGTGGGAAAGAACTCAACATCAAAGTAGAGGGGAGTATACACCTCCCATGGAGGTGGTAGCAAGGGAAGGAGTAATCTGAACAGTAATCTCATCCTCTACAATGAGCATTATATTGGTTTATGTATCTGGGAAGTCCAAGGGCAGTAATTAAACTGTGAGTATAGCCAGATCCAAATCAGGTCATTGTTTTTCTCCTTCTCTCTTGCTCTCACTTCCTCCATCTCCATCCCTGATCTTTCATTATGTTCATTTTATTCTCAGGCAGGTTTCCCCAAATGACTAAAAATACAGCCTCTGGTACTTTGAGGTTTATATTGTTATGTGTTATTATTCAGATGGAAAAGGGACTTTTCCTCCCTCAGAATTGATACATCAAACCTCACATAAGCTTTTGCTTAGATTAACTGGTTAGTTTAATATACCTAAAATCAGAGGAATAGTCTATGTGATTGATAAACCTAGATGAACCCATGTGTTAAGAAAGTGGGGCATGATAATTGACAGTCTCAGTAGAATCCTGTGGACTTAGGGTAAGATGGCACCACAAAGGAAAACTGGGTGGTTGTTAAAAGCAAAGAAGTGATTAATGCTGAGCAGGATAAAACAAAATATGTCCATTAGAGCAATATTGTATAATTAATATGCATACATATTATATGAAATAGTAATTATATGATTCCACAAAAATAAATAGATATGGAATGGAATTTAATGGAGTTTACCCATTTACAAAAGTTCAGGTTTACCCTTTATCTGAGTGTTCAGAAAGGGAAACCATTCCCTCAGTTCCAGATTGCAAAGTTATCTTTTCACTTAAGACTTACATAAAAAGTGATTATTGTCACTTTACCTTTAAATATATAGAAAATAATATCTATATTTAATTGAAATGTTTATAATGAGATTCTGATAAAAAAAAAATATTGAGTGGCCAGGGAGCTTAGAGGTCCTATAATATAGCACACTAATTTAAAGATAAGGAGATAGAGGCATCAAGATAACAAATGACTCTGTCAAAGCCATAGCTATATATCAACAGGACCCAGCTGGATCAGACAATGTAAGTTAAAATAAACAAGGAAAAAGACTAATTTGGGATTAGATTCAACCAGACCTGTTGCTTAAAAAGATCAAATTAACAGAGAAACAGGGAGTCTCCTCTTCATTCCTTAATTTATAGAAGCAAACCATCCCTATCTAGACCACATTTCAATTAGAGAAGACTAAAAGGTCTAGTCATACCAATTTTCCACAATTCAGAGATTGACAGGGATGTTGAAATGCATCCCCTACTGCCCCACACCCAAAGTTTTAAACAATTACATCTTTCTCCAGCTTTCCAAATTTCATCACTGATTTCTAGCCAAAGCCATGCACTTGGTTGGCCCTTGACAAAATGAACTTCCTTCTTTAATTTCCTGGTTTTGTTCCTATAGGATATTTTGGGACAGTAAATGAATGAGATGTGCAAAATAGAGGGTCAGCATGAAGAATAAAGGAGTTCAGTCGAAGAAGTAGTATATGTGTTTATGAGTGAGGAAATCACATTGGCAGCCATTACAATGGTGTCTGTTTCTTCTCTAGGAGGGCAGACATAACACCATATGTGTAGTGTACTTATGCCCACCTGACAACTTTTAGAGGAGAAGAGGGAAAACAAAGACTTTTATTTCAGTTAGAGTGTTAGCTGAATTGTGTTCTATTCTTTCTCACTTTGGCCAGAGCCAATTTAAACAGATCTTCATTGTCTTCTCATGCTCCATTTCCACCAAATGTCTTTTCAGTTCAGATGAAACCTCTCTCAGCCAGACTTTACTTCTGTCTTGCACTGGCATAATTACAGAAAATTGCACTGTTTGCTCAATTTTTGCAAATTGAGCTAATGCAAAACTATGTAAATTATTTACCAAAAAGTAGCAAAATCAAACAAGTAAATGGGTTTGTGCTGCACATTAAGGGATCAGAGTGGCACAGCCAGCATCTTGGTTACAGAGCCAGCTTAATTAACTCAACCCAGGGCTATATAGTGGGACTGTCCTTTTTTGGCTCCAGGGAGCATTCCAAGGGGTGCCCCTCACTGCACACACAAAACCCTAATCAGTTTTTTCCAAGTTCTGAGTCAGCTGGAGGATTTGGAGAGGTCAATATTTCATAGTCTGATTAAGGCTCTTCTACTGCTTCTCTTCGTCTTTCTTTCCTTTCCCTTCTTTGTCATGTCTTTTAACTTTTCCCTTACTTCTCTCCTCTTCCTTCATCAAAAAGAAGTTGGCATTCTGGAGTAATGATTAACTAAGAGTGCAACTTTTAATTTCATGTTTTTTCCCCCTTTGTCCATCTCCTTCTCTATCATGCTCACCCATGCTTCCTTGAGAGTTTGCATTCTCTATTTTTTTTCTCTCCCTAAACACTTTCCCCAGACAATCTCATTGACTGTCACATCTTCAACTGTTACCGCCAAGGAAACAACTAACAAATCTTAGAACTTTTTAAAATTTGACTAACTTTCTGCATCCCATCCCGCCCTTTCAGTCTGCTTTCTGAGTTGAATATTACTCTCCAGATGCCCGACGCTCTGCAAAATTTTAAATAAGATTGTTCTTGCAAGCATTTGTCTTTCTGTTTTCCACCTTTTCTTAATAGAGCACCATTCTCTTAGCTACCTGGGCTCGAAGTCCCAGAATTATATTCTATTCTTTCTTCTCTTTTGTCAATTTAAATCAATGCTATTTAAAAATCTTCCTTTATAATGTTTTTTGTTCATATCCAATATTATTTGCTTCCCTTGCTGTGCTCCTACTTCAAACTCTGAGTATCCCTGTCTGCTGTTGACTTTGATAATCCCCGTTTTGTGCTCATTGCCCATTCTTCCCATTCCTCTTTTAAGGGACATTTCTCTAACATGAGACTCCACCTAACCCCTTGACCAGTGCTGATGATGTAAGAGATCAAGGTGGCTATGACTGTTAGAAAGTTTATAACCAAATTCGGGAACACCTCTAACCAATTTAAGGAAATTACATCATGTGTTATGGACTGACCTCACATTTACCTTCATTTTATCTTTCTACTTTTACTTTCTTGTTTACACTACTTTTATTTTTAAATTTTATTATGTTCTATGATTTTTTGAAAATTGCTATAAATAAAGATGTTCCAGCCATTGAATACCTTGTAACAGACCATGCCAAGCATTGTGACATTAAACCAAACCAGTCATTCATTATTATCTCTAACAGTTTTAGGGGGTGGCTGACTGAGATCAGTTAGGTAGTTCTTACTTAGGGCATCTTATGCAGCTGTAATCAGTGGCTGGGGCTGGAGTAATCTTCACATCTCCTTCACTCACATGTTTGGTATCTGATCTGGGAAGACCCAGATGCCTGGCAGAGGAACAGTCTGGGAGCATCTGGCATCTCTTCTTATTGTTACGTGGTCTCTCTAGCATGACAGATTCAGTGTAGCTGGACCTCTTAAAGAGTGGCTCAGGGATCCAAAAGTGCAAATCCTGAGAAAGAGCTGGGTAGGATTTCTATCCTCTCTTAGGCCCTAAGATAAGTCATATTAGGAAGTCATATGCCCTAACTTGTATGACATCCTATTGCTTGAGACAGCCACAAAAGTTGACTCAGTTTCAAGGGGAAGAGATGTAGTCTCCACCTTTTGGTGGGGGAATGGTAAGGTTCTGGAGGACCATGTGCAATGTAAGATGTTATTGCATCCATTGTTGGAAAATACAATCTGTCATCCTGGGTTAAGATACAACATAAGCAAAAATATTAAAAACACAATTTATCTTGCCACCTCCAGTGTTTGTCACCTACTAACACAACTTGCTAAAGATTAATGTCCCTACAGCATGAACACTTATCCTATAACCCTCTTCCAATCAATAGATAACCATTCCCACTTTCTTGATGTTACTTTGTGTCCTGTGATAAAAAGGTTTCTGTGGTCAAAAATTGTTAAAACATTTAAATAAGTTTCTACACTACAGGACTTGTAAGCATGCATTGCAAATCTTTAAGAAGGATGTAAATCATATACAACGTTCTCACAACAGTTTATAGAAGCCTTTTGTTCAGAGTCCCTATTAACATTTTTCAGTACTTGTATTCTGTTGGATGCACTATGGAAAGCATTGATCTACACAACACTGTCACAGCTCCTTACGTACAAGATAATCATATATTCTGCTATCAAAACCAGGTACTTTTGGGGACTTCCCTAGCAGTCCAGTGGTTAAGACTACACACTTCCACATCAGGGGTCACGGGTTCGATCCCTGGTGAGGGAACTAAGATCCCACATGCCGCAAGGCATGGACAGAAAAGAAAAAAAATAGGTACTTTTGAGAGACTGAAGGTTGCTATTAATAATCAGAGCCGTTAAGTATTCTGGACATCCCAGGATAAGGGTCATTCTATTAATGTAGCACTGTAGACTCTCCATGCTGGGTCCTAAACAAGGCTCACAACCTCATACCCGTGTATTTAGAAGCATAGCCCCAATCTCCAGCACTCATAGGATTTTTGGACATAATGCATTCTTTCTACTCTCTATACCTGTATATTTTTTCACCTTGAAAATGCTCCAATTCCCATCAGAAAACTTTTAAAGTCCTCCAGTGAAATGTGCCACCACCTTGAATGAAGTACTTGCCCAAGGCAAACTGCTAGCCTATACAGGTATTCCCCACTCTTCAAGAGTTTGCTTTATGCCACTTCACTTTTACAAAAGACCTACATTAATATCTGTTTTCACTGACTGACAGAAATCTGAAGAAGATATTCTCTTATGAAAAAAAGACAAAACACAAAAATTATTCAGCGTTTGTTTTTCCATATCATAGAGATAGTGGGCACCCAAAGAGTGAAAGCGGCACAGCCAAGCTCCTTCCCTGGGAACCATACTCAGCATCTCTCATCAAGCAGCATAGCTTTGAACTATCTCTGGTAGCATATGTGCTTAATCTCAATTTATTTTTTGCCTCCATTAGCAAGATCTATCCTGAGGTAATTGCTTATCCACTTTAGGACATTTTGGCTTATGAAAGATTTCATAGGAACACTTTAATTTTGGATAGCAGGGGAAACCTGTAATACGGCCACCTACATCCATGCCTCCTTTACACTGTGAGATGCATGAGTGTTGGGTTAATTATTTATTTTGTTTGAATTGATAGACATCGAACCATATCATATCTTGACTACAGACAGATAGGTATAACTTCCATATTAAAATGTTAGCGTAGAAGTCATTTTTACTCAAATATTATTAATTAAAAATGGTTTGGAGGACTAATGTATTAGCCTTTCCTAGTGCTGAGTATCAAAGGAGAAAGAAGACATTGACCCAAATTTTGAAGATGGGGCGGGATTCATACATGTCATATGGTGAGTTCAAATACATACAAAGGTTCAAAGCAACAAATTAGTGCAATAAAAATCTATTGGTTTTATAACCATCAATAAAAAAGTCTATAATAATATATTGGCATTATTATAGTCTTGATTTATCAAAAAGGTAAGGGGGGGCTTCCCTGGTGGCGCAGTGGTTGAGAGTCTGCCTGCTAATGCAGGGGACACGGGTTCGAGCCCTGGTCTGGGAAGATCCCACATGCCACGGAGCAGCTGGGCCCGTGAGCCACAATTGCTGAGCCTGCGCGTCTGGAGCCTGTGCCCCGCAACGGGAGGGGCCGCGATGGAGAAAGGCCCGCGCACCGCGATGAAGAGCGGTCCCCGCACTGCGATGAAGAGTGGCCCCCGCTTGCCGCAACTGGAGAAAGCCCTCGCACGAACCGAAGACCCAATACAGACAAAAATAAATTAATTAATTAATTAAAAAGAAAATCCTTAAAAAAAAAAAAAAAAAAAAAGGTAAGGGGAAGTGATTGACTAGAACATTCAAAAGTGGTGCAAGAAGAAGAGGTTGGGCTTCCCTTAAATAGCACTTTTTAATTGTCTTAACCATACTGCCTTCCATACAAATCTTAGTTGTGAGTTGGTTTTCAAACTGGAAAGGGGAAAACAGGGATGAAAGATACTCTACACTTAAGGTAAATTATAAGAAAACTGGAGGGCAGGAACATTTATGTTTACCTATTTTTATGTATTCCCACAATGCATTGACCTAACTAATCAGTTTAGTTTGCATATTGCTCACATGTTTATCTTCAGAGCCTTGGGTGTAACTCTCAACCCCTGGAGGAAGCTCTCACCTTTAAACAAGAGCAATGAAAATGGGGAGATATGAGTTGTAGGAATGCCCAATGGATAAGATCTGAGAAGATGCAAGGAAGTGACAGAAGCTAGAAAAAGAAAGAAAAGAATGACCTACATCAGCGGTCCCCAACCTCTGGGCTGCGAACCAGTACTGGTCCACGGCCTGTTGGGAACCGGGCAGCACAGCAGGACATGAGCGGTGGGGAGCAAGCAAAGCTTCATCTGCTGCTCCCCATCCTTTGCCATCACTTGTATTACCGCTGAACCATCGCCTCTCCCAACCATATGAGGAAAAATTGTCTTCCACGAAACTGGTCCCTGGTGCCAAAAAGGTTGGGGACCGCTGACCTACATAATTAAGTTGATTTGAAGGCAGCAAAGATAGTGTGGTAGTGGGGAGCCTAGATATCTGAGGGTAACAAATACACACATGAGCAAAGCAGGAAAGAGCTTTGAAGCCAAAGAAAAGATATTTACATTTTAAAAAGATACTAAGGGTTTAGCTTGAGGGGAAGAATGACCTGATTATTGGATAGCAGGGAGAGTTACCTTCTCAGAAACATTCTGAATTAGGTGAAAACAAAAGCTATGGAGAAAATTTGTCACTGAAGTCTTCATATCAGGGACATTGAGCAACATTATGAATGATATCTTTACTAGCACTATTTACTGGCAGAAAAGGTGTAAAATTAACACATATAATCGGTTACTATTTTGATCTTCAGATAAAAGTCGAGGTAATTATCAAAGTGTCAATCTATATATCTATAGATATATCTATAGTAAGAATAAATGACTATAGCTACTAGAAAATCTATGTTCTCAAATTCTCATGTATCTTTTATCCAGTTTCCCAGTTCTGCATCTAATTCAGTTTTAGGCTACCCTAGAAATTGAATCATCAATTTTTTGGGGAGCCCTGTCATTCATGGTACAAAAAAATTTTCAAACTTTGAAACCTGAGTCTTCTTCCCATTTCTCTTATCACTCAGACTCCCTGCCTCAGCAAGTTCATTCACTCCTACTTCTTGAGTTACCAATTATAAGAAGATAACTCACAAATACACACATTCAGGTGAGATATCTCTGAACTTCAGATGTGTCTAGCCATCTGCTCACCTGACATCTCCTCCTAAATATTTCAAATACTTAAATCTCGATATGTTTAAAATTAAATTTGATGTAATCCTCTTACATGTCTCTTATCTTTGCACAAGGCCTTATCATATATCTAATTTATGCAATCTGGAAACTAGGAATCACCCTGACACTAACTATGCATGTTTAATTCCAAGTGTTACTCATATCACTGTCTTAATATATTTTTATCCCATCTGTTTATTTTCATATCCACATCTACAACTTTTGTCCAGGTTGTCATCTTTTCTTTCTAGAATTTTGATGATAGCCACTGTACTGGTCCATCTTTATCACTTCTCTTCTCTTTTTATCTCTTTTCCATATTCTAGCCAGTGTTATTTTCAAAATTCAAGTTTGAATCATATGTTTTTCTAACTTAAAATCATTCAAATCTCATTGTTCTTAAATTCTACTTCGTATTTCTTAACTTGGCCTTCAAGATCGGTTATGATCTAAGTCCTACCTACCTCTTCAGCTTTATCTTATTGTTTAATCTACCCCACTATTTCTGTTTCAGTCATTCCAATCTCTTCTTTTTGTTCCTTTCAGACTCTGTGATCAAACCTCCCTTGCATTTTGATAGTGTGGAGCCTTCTCTGCCTCCAACTTGAAATGTTTTTCACTATCATCAGTCATTACTCTCATAGTTCAATAACCATTTCTTCAGGAAGAGGTCCCTAACTTCCCAGGCTGAATCAAATCCTACCAGTCATGGAACCATGTACTTCAACTTTAGAACACTATAGCTGTTACAGTTTTATATTGGTTAATGTAGTTGATAATGTTTGTCTGTCTTATTAGAATGTGTTCTATGAGATCAAGTGTTGCATTTTTTTTTCATTATTGTATTCCCAGGATCTTGGACTGTACCTTGTACATATTAAGCATTCAATGAAGACGTTAGATGGGTACATGT
Source organism: Balaenoptera acutorostrata (assembly GCF_949987535.1). Lineage (NCBI taxonomy): Eukaryota > Metazoa > Chordata > Mammalia > Artiodactyla > Balaenopteridae > Balaenoptera > Balaenoptera acutorostrata. The sequence goes on from NC_080076.1 coordinate 38,542,127, forward strand.
ATCAATCAATGGATCAAAAGGTAAATGATAGCCCAGATTAATATAAATATCATATGTTTTGTTCTCACCAGATACATGATAGAGACTTGACTCCATATGAATGATAAAAGTACAAAAATGTAATTAATTATTGAATTTATTTTACAGTAAACTCCAAAGTAATGCATTATTCCACTGAGGGATCTTCTTCTTCTTTTTTTTTTTTAATAAGTCATCAATTTTATACACATCATTGTATACATGTCAATCCCAATTGCCAAATTCAGCACACCACCATCCCCACCCCATCACAGTTTTCCCCCCTTGGTGTCCATACGTTTGTTCTCTACATCTGTATCTCAACTTCTGCCCTGCAAACCAGTTCATCTGTACCCTTTTTCGAGGTTCCACATACATGCGTTAATATACAATATTTGTTTTTCTCTTTCTGACTTACTTCACTCTGTATGACAGTCTCTAGATCCATCCATGTCTCAACAAATGACTCAATTTCGTTCCTTTTTATGGCTGAGTAATATTCCATTGTATATATGTACAACATCTTCTTTATCCATTCGTCTATCAATGGGCATTTAGGTTGCTTCCATGACCTGGCTATTGTAAATAGTGCTGCAATGAACATTGGGGTGTATGTGTCTCTTTGAATTACGGTTTTCTCTGAGTATATGCCCAGTAGTGGGATTGCTGGATCATATGGTAATTCTATTTTTAGGTTTTTAAGGAACCTCCATATTGTTCTCCATAGCGGCTGTATCAATTTACATTCCCACCAACAGTGCAAGAGGGTTCCCTTTTCTCCACACCCTCTCCAGCATTTGTTTTTGTAGATTTTCTGATGATGCCCATTCTAAATGGTGTGAGGTGATACCTCATTGTAGTTTTGATTTACATTTCTCTAATAATTAGTGATGTTGAGCATCTTTTCATGTGCTTCTTGGCCATCTGTATGTCTTCTTTGGAGAAATGTCTATTTAGGTCTTCTGCCCATTTTTGGATTGGGTTTTTTGTTTCTCTAATATTGAGCTTCATGAGCTGTTTATATATTTTGGAGATTAATCCTTTGTCCGTTGATTTGTTTGCAAATATTTTCTCCCATTCTGATGGTTGTCTTTTTGTCTTGTTTATGGTTTCCTTTGCTGTGCAAAAGCTTTGAAGTTTCATTAGGTCCCATTTGTATATTTTTGTTTTTATTTCCATTACTCTAGGAGGTGGATCAAAAAAGATCTTGCTGTGATTTATGTCAAAGAGTCTTCTTCCTATATTTTCCTCTAAGAGTTTTATAGTGTCCAGTCTTACATTTAGGTGTTGAATCCATTTTGAGTTTATTTTTGTGTATGGTGTTAGGGAGTATTCTAATTTCATTCTTTTCCATGTAGCTGTCCAGTTTTCCCAGCACCACTTATTGAAGAGAATGTCTTTTCTTCATGGTATATCTTTGCCTCCTTTCTCATAGATTAGTTGATCATAGGTGTGTGGGTTTATCTCTGGACTTTCTATCTTGTTCCATTGATCTATGTTTCTGTTTTTGTGCCAGTACCATATTGTGTTGATCACTGTAACTTTGTAGTATAGTCTGAAGTCAGGGAGTCTGATTCCTCCAGTTCCGTTTTTTTCCCTCAAGACTGCTTTGGCTACTTGGGGTCTTTTGTGTCTCCATACAAATTTTAAGATGATTTGTTCTAGTTCTGTAAAAATGCCATTGGTAATTTGATAGGGATTGCATTGAATCTGTTCATTGCTTTGGGTAGTATAGTCATTTCCACAATGTTGATTCTTCCAATCCAAGAACATGGTATATCTCTCCATCTGTTGGTATAATCTTTAATTTCTTTCATCAGTGTCTTATAGATTTCTGCATACAGGTCCTTTGTCTCCCTAGGTAGGTTTATTCCTAGGTATTTTATTCTTTTTGTTGCGATGGTAAATGGGAGTTTTTCCATAATTTCTTTCAGATTTTTCATCATTAGTGTATAGGAATGCAAGAGATTTCTGTGCATTAATTTTGTATCCTGCAACTTTACCAAATTCATTGATTAGCTCTACTAGTTTTCTGGTGGCATTTTTAGGATTCTCTATGTATAGTATCATGTCATCTGCAAACACTGACAGTTTTACTTCTTCTTTTCCAATTTGTATTCCTTTTATTTCTTTTTCTTCTCTGATTGTTGTGGCTAGGACTTCCAAAACTATGTTGAATAATAGTGGTGAGAGTGGACATCCTTGTCTTGTTCCTGATCTTAGAGGAAATGCTTCCAGCTTTTCACCATTGAGAAAGTTTGCTGTGTGTTTGTCGTATATGGCCATTATTATGTTGAGGTAGGCTCTCTCTATGCCCACTTTCTGGAGAGTTTTTATCATAAATGGGTGTTGAATTTTGTCAAAAGCTTTTTCTGCATCTATTGGGATGATCATATGGTTTTTATTCTTCAATTTGTTAATATGGTGTATCACATTGATTGATTTGCATATATTGAAGAATCCTTGCATCCCTGGGATAAATCCCACTTGATCATGGTGTATGATCCTTTAAATGTGTTGTTGGATTCTGTTTGCTAGTATTTTGTTGAGGATTTTTGCATCTATATATATCAGTGATAGTGGTCTGTAATTTTCTTTTTTTGTAGTATCTTTGTCTGGTTTTGGTGTCAGGGTGATGGTGTCCTCATAGAATGAGTTTGTGAGTATTCCTTCCTCTGCAAATTTTTTGAAGAGTCTGGGAAGGATTGGTGTTAGCTCTTCTCTAAATGTTTGATAGAATTCACCTGTGAAGCCATCTGGTCCTGGACTTTTGTTTGATGGAAGATTTTTAATCACTGTTTCAATTTCATTACTTGTGATTGGTCTGTTCATATTTTCTGTTTCTTCCTGGTTCAGTCTTGGAAGGTTATATCTTTCTAAGAATTTGTCCATTTCTTCCAGGTTGCCCATTTGATTGGCAAAGAGTTGCTTGTAGTAGTCTCTTAGGACGCTTTGTATTTCTGAGGTTTCTGTTGTAACTTCTCCTTTTTCATTTCCAATTTTATTGATTTGAGTCCTCTCCCTCTTTTTCTTGATGAGTCTGCCTAATGGCTTATCAATTTTGTTTATCTTCTCAAAGAACCAGCTTTTAGTTTTATTGATCTTTGCTATTGTCTTCTTTGTTTCTATTTCATTTATTTCCACTCTGGTCTTTATGTTTTCTTTCCTTCTGCTTACTTTGGGTTTTGTTTCTTCTTCTTTCTCTAGTTCCTTTAGGTGTAAGGTTAGATTGTTTACCTGAGATTTTTTGTTTGTTTGTTTCTTTAGGTAGGCTTGTATAGCTATAAACTTCCCTCTTAGAACTGCTTTTGCTGCATCCCATAGGTTTTGGATTGTCTTGTTTTCATTGTCATTTGTCTCTAAGTATTTTTTGACTTCCTCTCTGATTTCTTCAGTGATCTCTTGATTATTTAGTAACGTATTGTTTAGCCTCCATGTGTTTGTGCTTCTCACGTTTTGTTTCCCTGCAATTGATTTCTAATCTCATAGCGTTGTGGCCAGAAAAGATGCTAGATATGATTTCAATTTTCTTAAATTTACTGAGGCTTGATTTGTGACCCAAGATGTGATCTATCCTGGAGAATGTTACATGCCCACTTGAGAAGAAAGTGTAATCTGCTGTTTTTGGAAGGAATGTCTTTAAATATCAATTAAATCTATCAGGTCTATTGTGTCATTTAAAGCTTCTGTTTCCTTATTTATTTTTCTTTTGGATGATCTGTCCATTGGTGTAAGTGAGGTGTTAAAGTTCCCCACTATTATTGTGTTACTGTCGATTTCCTCTTTTATAGCTGTTAGCAGTTGCCTTATATATTGAGGTGCTCCTATGTTGGGTGCATATATATTTATAATTGTTTTATCTTCTTCTTGGATTGATCCCTTGATCATTATGTACTGTCCTTCCTTGTCTCTTGTAACATTCTTTATTTTAAAGTCTATTTTATCTGATATGAGTATAGCTACTCGAGCTTTCTTTTGATTTCCATTTGCATGGAATATCTTTTTCCATCCCCTCACTTTCAGTCTGTATGTGTCCCTAGGTCTGAAGTGGATCTCTTGTAGACAGCATATTGTTGGGTCTTGTTTTTTTATCCATTCAGCAAGCCTGTGTCTTTTGGTTGGAACATTTAATCCATTCACGTTTAAAGTAATTATCAATATGTATGTTCCTATGACCATTTTCTTAATTGTTTTGGGTTTGTTTTTGTAGGTCCTTTTCTTCTCTTGTGTTTCCCACTTAGAGAAGTTTCTTTAGCATTTGTTGTAGAGCTGGTTTGGTGGTCCTGAATTCTCTTAGCTTTTGCTTGTCTGTAAAGCTTTTGTTTTCTCCATCAAATCTAAATGAGATCCTTGTGGGGTAGAGTAATCTTGGTTGTAGGTTCTTCCCTTTCATCACTTTAAGTATATCATGTCACTCCCTTCTGGCCTGTAGAGTTTCTGCTGAGAAATCAGCTGTTAACCTCATGGGAGTTCCCTTGTATGTTATTTGTCATTTTTCCCTTGCTGCTTTCAATAATTTTTCTTTGTCTTTAATTTTTGCCAATTTGATTACTATGTGCCTCGGCATGTTTCTCCTTGGGTTTATCCTGTATGGGACTCTCTGCGCTTCCTGGACTTGGGTGGCCATTTCTTTTCCCATGTTAGGGAAGTTTTGGACTATAATCTCTTCAAATATTTTCTCTGGTCCTTTCTCTCTCTCTTCCCCTTCTGGCACCCGTATAATGTGAATGTTGTTGTGTTTAATGTTGTCCCAGAGGTCTCTTAGGCTGTCTTCATTTCTTTTCATTCTTTTTTCATTATTCTGCTCTGCAGCAGTGAACTCCACCATTCTGTCTTCCAGGTCACTTATCTGTTCTTCTGCCTCAGTTATTCTGCTATTGATTCCTTCTAGTGTAGTTTTCATTTCAGTTATTGTATTGTTCATCTCTGTTTGTTTGTTCTTTAATTCTTCTAGGTCTTTGTTAAACATTTCTTGCATCTTCTCAATCTTTACCTCCGTTCTTATTCCGAGGTCCTGGATCATCTTCACTATCATTATTCTGAATTATTTTTTCTGGAAGGTTGCTTATCTCCACTTCATTTAGTTGTTTTTCTGGGGTTTTATCTTGTTCCTTCATCTGGTATATAGCCCTCTGCCTTTTCATCTTGCCTATCTTTCTGTGAATGTGGTTTTTGTTTCACAGGCTGCAGGATTGTAGTTTTTCTTGCTTCTGCTGTCTGCCCTCTGGTGGTTGAGGCTATCTAAGAGGCTTGATGGGAGGCTTTGGTTGTAGGTAGAGCTCACTGTTGCTGTGGTGGTCAGAGCTCAGTAAAACTTTAATCCACTTGACTGTTGATGTTTTGGGCTGGGTTCCCTCCCTGTTGGTTGTTTTGCCTGAGGCAACCCAACACTGGAGCCTACCTGGGCTCTTTGGTGGGGCTAATGACAGACTCTGGGAGGGTTCATGCCAAGGAGTACTTCCCAGAACTTCTGCTGCCAGTGTCCTTGTCCCCAAGGTGAAACAGAGCCACCCCCCGCCTCTGCAGGAGACCTTCCAACACTAGGAGGTAGGTCTGGTTCAGTCTCCCCCGGGGTCACTGCTCCTTCCCTGGGTCCCGATCTGCACACTATTTTGTGTGCAGAGGGATCTTCTTGATGGCCGAGATTTGTATGTCAAGGTGCTTGGACTGTTTTTAGTCTTTTGTGAAAACTTAGAGTGAGGAGCAATAAAAGAAAGAAATACAGCAGGCTAAAGCCAGTTGGCAGTAATGAGGGAAGGAGTGAGTGCCAACAACTGCACTTTTCAGTGAGACAAGAATGTGATCAAAGCAATTAAAACCTCAGGGATCACGCATCAAGTCAGTGTACTTGCCAGCCAGCAATCAAATCTTCATCCAATGTACCAGAAAATGCACTGGCAGGAAACCAGAGCCAATTTGTATATTGTTATGAAGTGTCTTAGTTTTTATCTTTAGGAGTGTGATAATTCATCTGCCTATTGTCCTAGAAAGGTCATTCAACAGGAGTTCCAAGCAAAAGGCTCAGTCATCAGTCCTGAGATAGATAAGCCAGTTATACGGATCAGGGTCTACAGACACTACAGAATTCTCTCATATGTCCTAGTTTTGTTTTAGGCACTGAACTATGTTCTGGAGTGCATGTGTGTGTGTGTGTGTGTGTGTGTGTGTGTGCATTTGGAGGGGACATTAAAGTCTTTGTCTTCAAAGAACTTATTTTAGTTTAGCATTCAACAGTCTCCACTTCCCTCTATAACCTGACGTTGACCAATAAATTTACAAAAGGCTTACTGTGCCCCATGCATGTTGTAGCTATCTCATGTGCCTTACTTAATTTAACCTTCATGACAAATCCATGCTATGGATTTCTATTATGATCTCCTTTGAGAAGATTAGGAAACTGAGACATAGGTATGTTACAAAACATGTCTGAGGTGGGGATTGAACACAGGCCGTGTTACTGTAAAACCTGTGTGTTACTCACTGCAGGGTTTAGCTTCCAACCTCTTTGCCTACTGCAAAATAAGCTGTACTATTTGTTTAGTTGAACACTTGGGGGATATAATCTTAAAGCAGCAGTATCTCGATGTATTAATTCAATGACATGGCCAGAGAGAAGAAAGAGTCTAAACATTTGAGTCTTATGGAATTTGTCTATGCCAATTTCCAGAAACACTGGTAAAACAAATACAATCACCTTAGCTATCCATACTATTTTGCCAATAGTGGGACCTTAGGTAAAATTATTCACATAGTTTCCACTTGGCAAGCATACATGCAGTTTGAGTCTGTCCCTGAAGAAGAAACTAAACTACAGTGTAGTTGATAAGCCATGACCAGGCATGCCAGGTTAATCCCTCTTGGGCTTTTGTGATTTGAAAGAAAAAGGCAGCATGTGCCCATATTCTGGTAACCTGAAGACACAGTTGTGATGGGATTGGACTAGATGCTAGCCATTGCTGTATAACCTATCATAATACAGCAATATGGAGAAAGAGGAATAATAATAATGAAATTAACCCAGATCAGGATTCTGGATATATGCTTTTCATCCAGAGAAATTTGGAAGATCTATTAGTTTGTTGTAATTTCTGGAGAATAAGGTTATTGTATCAAAAGTCTAGATCAGCTTATTGCCACTAGCCTCTGCATGTAGGGTCTCCTTTGAGGAACTAGAAGAGACCAGGAAAAGCATACACACCTAATCATCATCATCATCATCATCATCACTATCATCATCCTGCTTTATATAACGTATTATCCTTTGCTAAACATGTATCCCTTTGGCTCAGTTAAGTAAACTGTAACTTATATAATATCTGTAGGGCTTGATTTCATGCCTAGCAGAGTCTGTTTACTTATTTTGGTTCCTTTCATTAACAGTGTTCATTTTCTCACAAGCCTTAAATGCCTAGCTAAATAATACAGACAGTGAGTAATAGTGTGTGATAGTGAACCAACAGAAGTGTAACTTAGTGACTGTAGGTATGAAATTTAAAAGAATATTTTTGTCTCTCCCCACCTCATCCCACTTTAGCTGCCCCATTCCCATAATGGTGCATAGTCCACACTGCATTTTTCTTTGAGAAACAGAAGTAACACCCATGATTTATCCTGATATCTATATAATGAGGATTTAAGTCAGCATGCATTCCTGCCTGCAATGTTTCCATCTTATCTTTATGTTTCAGTTTCAGTACAAATTTTCCAGACTGTTAAAGGAATATCAGACAATTGTGAGGGCATAGATAGATAGTGTGTGGGTGGAGGTGAGGGGTGTGGAGGGTAATGAAAGGGCTTCCAGTGTCCCTGAAATCACACAGCAGAAAGGCCTACTTGTCTGCCAATGAGAGACTAGCTGGCACTGTGGAGAGGGGGGACAGGCAGACAGATAAAGTGGCTCTTACTCGATGCACTTGTACCTAAGCCTCCAAATGACACCCACAACATCCTTTCCATACAGCAGTCTCCCTTGACATTAGAGAAAATATCACTGACACCAGCCTGCCATATGTGCTTCTCCAGGCAGGGCATCTGCTGTGTGCTGTTGAGGCCCATGGTGGAGACGAGAAAGGTTTAACATTTTTCATTAGTGTATGCCATAGACAGTTGAACTCCATTATAGTGTCTGCAGGAAGAATCTGATCCATTCCATTATCACAGTGACAAAGAGAAAGGATGACTTGTGATTTCAGAAAGGTCACGGTGAACCCTTGTTCAGCTGTAAGCACTCAAGGTATGATGATAATAACGGGAGAAAGGGTTTGAAAGATGAAGTTTACAGTCAGACAAAAATTAACATTTAAAAAGAAACACTTATCTATGAGATATTCCTATTCTTCTCTATTTCTGTCTCCTAGAAATTGCTGCTTGTTAGTGTATTTATATATAAATATGTTCTTTCTCCTTCAAGAATTCATATCTGCTGTCTGATTATTCCCATACTGAAGTGATAGAAAGAAATGTCAGTTACTATGGGAGTGACTGTGATGTCACAAACAGAAGACAATTGTTTCATTGTGCTATTAAACAAAAGAAGGAAATGAATTGGGAAGGGGAAAGCTGATGGTTTATCTGCATTTCAGGCTATAAGTGGCTAATTATTATTAGTTCTGTTGGCAATCTTGGAAATAACGTTAATCATTAGGGAATTCCTAGCGTACAAATGTGTTTGAGGTGTGGCATGTAACTGCACTAGAATCCACATTTTATGGTGACATGTCTAAAATAATGACAAAAATTAACTATTAGAACATCATCTGCAGAACTGATAATAAGATCAGGCAACTGTCTGCCCCCTCCCGAAAGCCTCTCTAACCTCTCTAATTAATGAAAACCTCTCTGATAGTTGTTTATCTCCTACCCATCCATTTCTTTACTTGATACAGTTTCTATTATGCCAAAAAAGGAAAAAAAAAAATAAATTCATTAATTATAAATAACTCTCCTTCAATACATGGATTGTAGTCAGTAAATGTTCAGAATTAGTGAGACCAATTTTTTCCCTCTCTTCACTCTGCTTACCCAGTCCCTGGCTTTTGTTGTTGTTGTTTTTGTTTTTCATTCTTTTTAATATTCAGTAAATACTATCTGAATTGAATCTAGTATTAGGTATTCCAGACTCTGCAGCTTTAAGATGACTCATTTACATCTTTGTATATTTCAGCTTCTTCCCAATTAAAATCAACAAATACATGTTAGCACTGTTTGTTGCAATCAAATTAATTCTTATATTGAACATTCAACCCTAAATCTAACTCCAGTATCAGCCCTAATGCTACCAGCCTATCTGACCGGGACCAAGTTTATTCTAGTTCACCATGACCAAGACTGGCATGTTAGACACGAGGATCTGATAGGCATAAAGCTACTCCATCTTTTTGACTTTTGCCTCATGCATCTAATAAATTCTGGATCTTACAGTTCTTGCCATCCACTCCTATAGCCAGATGACATCCAAAATTATCTAATGCTACTTTTGCTAAAATAATTTCCCAGTCCCCAGATATTTCTTAGTACTTACTTCTCTGAGCCAGTATGCCAGTATTTGATATTGTGGACAATTTTTCCCTTTTCAGTTTGTTTTTTTTTTTTTCCCCCAATCCCTTGGATTTTGCATGCCAGTGTCTCCTTTACATTTCTAACAATCCCTTCATGTATTCTCTTAGCATTATTTTATTCTACTCACTACCAAAATGTATGCATGATTTTAATTCCTTCCTTGGCCTTTTTCTCTTCTCACTTTAGACATTTTTACCTAGGAAATGAAATTTATAGGTTGAGTATCCATGATTGATTCCCACTACTATGTATTTTCTTAAATCATGTAGATACTGAAATCAATGTCTCAAGTTCAAATCTCTTAACTAAACTGACTTTATATTAACCATCATTCCTTGAATGTCCCATAGGCGGTTCCTATGCAATTTAATACAAATTAATTAATTGAGTAACACATTTACCCTCTCCATGTACAAAACTTCCTTGCCTTAGGAATTTCCTGTTTCAGTCCATGGCCAAATTATGCAAAGATTCCCAACATCCAATTAATTTCGGAACCTGTGGATTGTGCTTCAGAAATATTTCTGAAATCCTTCCCCGCTTTCTTGATTCTTATAGCAATACTTTAATTCAGACTCTCATCATTGTCATGTTGTTTGGTTTTCTAACTGGAATTCTTGTTTCTAGCCTCTCCTCCTCTCAAACATCAACAGCTGTTCACACAACTGTGAGCTTCTTCTTTCTCAAACACAATATAACCATTTTATTCATTCTTCACAAATCACTGGAAGCTTGACCAAGTTGAGCAATTTAGTAATATGTGTTAAAAGCCTTAAAATTTGTTCTGAAATTACACTTTTAGAAACATTCCATTAGGAAAAGTTGGACAAATTAGCAATTATGTACATGAGAAAATGTAAACCAAGTTATTGTTAAAAATATCAAAAATTACTCCCAAATCAAGAATGTTAAATAATGTATGCCAACTCCATATAATGGAATACAGTAGAAATCATTATTATATATTTTTTTAACAAATCTATGGTTTTTTTTTCTAAAATAACATTGAAAATATATATTTAAAAAGTTAATTATAGAAAATTCAGCTCTGGCCAAGATGGAGGAACAGGGAACATACTTATCCTCTTACCTGAAACAACTAAAAATTCAGACAAAGTATATGAAATTATGATTCTTAAGATATTGAATATCAGTCAAAGGACACTTATCCATGGGAAACAGGAAGCAAAAGAAGTGAACCCTACAACTGTCCCAGCTCAGCCTGTATAAGTTTTCCAGGCTTGGGCATAAGGTAAGTGATCCAAGTTGGACTTTTGAAGTCTTCCTAAAGTAGATAATACAAAGCTGTGAGTGTGGGGAAGCCAAGAGAGGTACATTTTACAAGACAGGGTACTAGAGAGAAGAAAGATGCACAAAGAAAACTTTGGATTTCTGCAGAGGGTCCTTATCATGTTTTCAGCTGAGTACTGAATACCTCATACATGTAAGGAAACTAACATAGACTGAGGAAAGAGATGCACAAAAAGACTTTAGTAAACAGTACTCAGAACTTTCACAGGACTGGAAATAGTTCATATCACCACCAGCAGTGTAGAAAAACCTAATAATTCATCAGACAATAGTGGTGTAAGAGAAGGGATTTGTCTCAGTAGTGGGGAGAAAATAAGATCTAGAAACTTAAAAGTGAGACTTAAAGGATCAATTAAATTGCTTAAAACCAGTGATAAAGAGAAAATGTTAAAAGCAGCCAGAAGAAACCGCACCTTATATACAAAAGAATAAAGAATACAAAGATAACAAACTTCTCCTTGGAAGTAACTGGAGCCAAAAAAACAGGAGAGCAACATTTCAAGAATAGTGAATGAAAAACTGTTAGCTTAGAATTCTATACCCAATAAAATGTTTTTCAAAAATGATAGTGAAAAAGAGACTATTTCAGACATGAGAATGTTAGAGAATTCATCATCAGTAGACCTGCATTTCAAAAATATATTAAAGAAATTCCTTCAGAGGGAAATAGTACTAGAAAGAAATCTAGATATACCAAAAATAATAGAGTATTAAATAGTAACTATGTGATTAAATTCTTTTTAAAAAATTGCCTATCTAAAACAAAAATAAAAATGCATTGTGTAATCTATAGCATAAGTACAAATAAAATGTATAACAATAAGAATCCAAAGACTGGAAAAGGAGAAATTGGTGTATACTGTATTAAGTTTCTTAAACTATATATGAAGAGGTATAATATTACTTTAAAAAGATAGACTGTGACAAGTTAAAGGTATACACTATAAACCCTAAAGCAACTACAAAAATTTATAGTGAATGAGCTAATAAAGGATATAACATGGAACTCTAAAATTTCTCAATCTGAAAGAAGGCAGAAAAAAAGAAAAAGAGAAGCAAAGAAAAAATAGACTACAACAAAAGCATATGGCAAGAGGAGTGTTTTAAATGAAACTGTATTAGTAATAACATTAAATATAAATGGCTTAAACATCTAAATTAAATGGCTTGGATTGTAATATTGAATGTAAAATTGTAGATTCAATTCCAGACTACCTAGAAGAAAGATGCTTTATGTAAAATACCTAAAAAGTAAAAGAATAGAAGTAGATGCATCATGATAAGAATAACTAAAGGGAATCTGGAAAGGCAATATTAATAATTGATATCATATTTTATCTATATTTTATACATAATCTATAATATTTATGTTTATTTTTAATAAAATAAAAGGTTTACCTCATTGACATTATGCTCTGCTGGTCTAGAGGTCTTAGTACCAAAGGAAAGAATGTTTTTATCAGTGCACACAACAAAGATTCTGTTGAACTGAAAGCTGAGATGGCCGCCTGGTCACTTTGGGCTCCTCATGCCTCTGAATCAATAGGCTAAGAACTGATTTACTTTACTGGCAGGGATACTTGATCCTAAGTGGGAGAAATTGGGTTGCCACTACAAAATACAGGTAAGGAAGAGTATGTTTGGAATATAGATTATTCCTTGGAATGTCTTTTAGTATTATGATATCCTATGATTACAGACATAGGAAAACTATGATAACTAGATTAAAGCTGGACTTCTAATGACCCAGATCCTTCAGGAATGAAGGTTTGGGTAACCCCAACCAGCCTATAACCACCTGACATTTTGCAAAAATAAGAACTATAACGGTTATGGGTATTTCTTATTTATTTTGCTATAAATATGTGAGTATATGTATTAAGCGAAAATTTTCCTCTGATTTCCTTATCATCTAACATATGGTATATTAATAATAGTTTACATCAGAGTATTTAAGTTACGGGATATTGTGGAGAATAAGGAATGTTGCTGAAGAACTTTGTATCCTTTTCTGGGAAAAAGGTTAGTGTGATACTTAAAGAGAAAACATGTGCCCAATAGCATACTAAGTGCTGGGGGAAAATCTTGAGAAAGAAAGTGAGAGGGAGATAGGGTAAGTCAGGTTCGATTTTTTTCATAACCTGCTATACCTCATTTAGGCATGACCCAAACAAAGGCAGATGCTCCATCTCACTTCTGGAGTTGCTGTACATCCGTACTTTGATATCAGGATATTCAGTATTTACTACAACAGACAGAAACATCGAGGATTGAGGACAACAATTAGATGGGGTGTTGGGAATAATCAGTTTAATTATTATAGTGTGAGATGGGGGAGCTTGACATCATATCAGCACCTTGATGCATAAGGTTGTTGCCTGAATATCTCAAAGTGCAGCATTTGCCTACACATGACCAACCTTTCCAAAAAAGTGTTGCTTGTACAGTAGTTTGCAAGGCTGGTTTGAAACACTTAACACTCACATCCACACATATGTAGGTGTGTGCAGACACATACATGTATGTCACCTAGCATTTTCCAATATAAACTATTGGATATGAAGGTCCATCCTTTCTTTGGATTTAGTTGATTGATCTTTTTAGCCACATGAAAGATCTTCCTTTCAGCCTAAATATATTCGGAGAAAATTAAGAATGAGGATTAACCTGGGTACAGTTAATTAACATTAGAATCATCTGGGGATTTGGAAAAACTATCATTATCTGGGCTCCACATCTGGATATGAGATGTAGGCATGAGCATAAGCCATTCAGACAATAAACTGTATCTCCTGGTGCTAAGTTAGGGTAGTTCTCAATCACCACCTTCTAAGTAAGGATCCTGAGTTATGTTGAATACAAGGAAGAATTTGTTTTCTCATAGGTAAACTGGATGTTCCAGAGCTCTAAGCAACAAGAACAAAACCATACAAATAGAATGAGAAGAAAAAAACAACATGGGACTTTTCCAGTGATTTTTCAATGGGAAAAATATCTGGGAAGAAAGGCTTGATGGCATGAGTCTTAGATCGACCATGCAACAAAATATGGCTACATTACTTTCAAGAAAAACATGATTATTGAGAGAAGAGAATTAGTAATGTGGGTCAAGTAGATGTAGATAAGCATGGATATTCATGAACTGGGAGGTAAGGATATTTGAGGTACATGGACACAAGTTAAAAAAGGAACAGACATGCTATTGTGGGAGTGTGGCTTTGGCTGCCCATGCAGACAGAAGAAATGAATGTGTGTTTTTTTTTTTTTTTTTATAACAATCTCAAATTTGGGATATAAAGTATGATTACAGAACATTAGTTCCTGGTTTCCTCTTCCAGTTAATAACTGGTCAAATAACTGCTTGTATTTTCTGTCAAGATTTTATCTCCTAGAATGTAGAAGATGAGTTTTAGAACATTCCTATTGGGCCACACTAGATCCTAACTTTTATACCTGCCCTCTTCCCAACACCAAGGCTGATACTGACATGAGGTAGGATGTATTCAAGCCCTTTTACAATCCCTGAAGCCCATCCTAATGGTAGGATCCTATTTTTTATTGACAAATCTCCCCTAGTCCTGAGTCCCTTCTTGCTTGTATTTATTTGTTTTCCCATTTATGTGTTTCTCCCACTTTTTCCTCCAGCTTTTGCTGTGCCTGCCCCCTTTAGTCCAGTAGTTATTAAATCTATGTTGTAAAATATGCTGTTATGATCTTGTCTGTTTATATCTTAAAATATCATCAGTCTTTTTCCATCCATGCTTTTTATGTTAGCCTGTGGTACACCATAGGTACTACCTGAGGAAGCCTTGGCCCCTTCCTCTTTACTGAGAGGGCTACATCAGAAACCAGATGAATTATGAATTTAATCCTGAGAAGCAAGAGGAATCAGCTTTTGGAATGGATCTGCTTTTATCTTTTGCATAGGTTAGGAGGTGAAAAACCAGGATGGTGAAATAGTTCAGCATCAAATCAAATAGGAGTAATATAAAGAAGCATGTTTGGTGCTTAGTTTAAAAAAAAAAAAAAAAAAAAAAAAGGAAATTCCATATCTCCCCCCAAAAATTTTTGACTTTAAGAATGAAAATAAAAGAAGCATATTTGTCTCAATCCAAATACAGACACCAGAAAGACAAACTGGGACTATGCAATGAAGTAGCTTGCAAGATAATACACTGAAAATGTAATCATGCATAAATCATGCACAAAGTAGAAACCACAAATTCTGTATTTGGCAAGCCTTCAGTTCCTTTGCATAATTCTTTCATTTTCATCTTGCTGCTTCCATTCTCTTCTCATAGAAATAGCTACATAAAACAAAGACATTAACTGTGTGCAATTAAAATGGGAAAATAGCTGAAAGGAATGTATTGATAATTATGTTAAAATCTATACTGTAAGGATACTTGCATTGTTAGGCATCTAATTTGTCATCTGTTGATATCAGCATTTCAGTTCTCCCCAACATCTGAAGCTTTGTTTTAGGCAGCTTCTTTCAGAGTGAGCAAATTTATGTATCATTGAGTTGACAAAAATATAACTGTATCTTACAGAAAGAGACCATTTAGTAACCTCTGGCAGTTATATGGACTTTCATAAAGACAGAACAATCTGTGAGAGACAGAGCTAAGGGAGACAATTTCCCTTGACTAAAGCAAGTGCTAAAATGGTACCCTCACTAGCAAGGCTGGCCGTGGTTGACTGGAAGGAGAAGCAAAAACATTGAGTCATTTTCTGTGTGCGGAATCCTGTTTACCTTCATAAACTCGAGTGAAGTGAGTTTATCTGGGGAGATAGAGTGCACTGTCTTTACATATAGGGAGGTCACTAGTTACTTATAACAGGCTTAGGGACACTCATTATAGCCTCCCGTATCTTTTCTCTTAATTATCATTGCCTGGTTCATGAAGCTCAGATATACATGATCTCTTCTTTCTGTCACGATCTATTAAACCATTAAAGCTCTAAATCTCATTTCCATTGGGGTTTAAATGCTGCATTATAACTTAAGACAAAATCTGGCTCTGATGTTAAAAATATTAAGGTGAGAAGCAGTATGATATAGTGCTAATGAGCAGAACTATGCAATTCTTCCTGAGTGCAAATCAGTGATAGTCCAGGTTAAACAATCTTTTTGTAACACAATTTCCCCATTTGTAAAATTGTAATAATAACAGTACTAACCTATAGGATTGTTTTTGGGATTAAATTATATAATACATAAAAATCATTTAGTAAAGCATCTGACACTAACTACCATTTATTGAAATTTTATTGACAAGAAGAATAAAGAAAAGAAAAAAAAAATAGAAAAAAGAAGAAAATAAAGAAAGAATGGTTAGATCCAATAAGTCAAGGCACATGATAATGTAGGAAACAGTTTTTTAGCTCTTACTATAGGCCAGAAGACACTGTGTTCAATGCTTTTAAAACTCATTACTGTTCTTTGACATGGGTAATAATATCTCCATTTAAAAGGTGTGAAGGCTGGTGACTAGATTATCAAAAATCACACTTCTAGTAAATGACAGAATTTGAATGAGAAAATGGAAGCTGAATTCTTAGTCTTTATATTGTTATATTTAAAAATAAATTTTAAGTTGTTCTTAAATATTAATAAATCAAATCAAAATAAAGCAAATCAAAATCAACAGTCATTTCTTTGTATTACTTATGCTGTGCTTTCCCTCCCCTCCCCCTAGCGGGATGTAGTGGGAAAACGTTTGGATAAGCAATTAGGAAACTTGTGTTTTTGTCACTAATGCATCGCATCGAGAGATCTGTGTGTAACATGTGAAAGTGTTCTGAAAACATATAAAACACCATATAGACGAAAGACATAGCAAAACAGATTTCACAGGGACTGCTGGGGAATTTGCTATACTGATGGTATCCAATCCCAGTTACACTGCATAAGGTTGCTGCCTGAATCTTACATTTCAAAAACTTGAGAAAATGCAACTAAGACTTATGACATAATTCAAGCTTTTCAAATATATTCGTTAAAAGAATATACTCTTTCCTCTCCCCATTAACTAGTTTCTGACCTCACAGTGTTCCCTAGTTGGTGAGACTTTCATCTTCATACCCAGCTCTATTGTCACATTTTCTCCAGGATTTGCAACACCCAGAAGAGTATGAGCACCAATGGAGACAAAAAATCTAGTCCAAGGAGTCCTGCATATAATTGTTGATAAGTTCATTACAGTGGCAATGGAGAGAAATAGAGCATTCATAATTTAGTTAAGGAGAAACAAACATCAAAGTGGACTGCTGTGGTGTAAAGCAGTGTCAAAATGAGGCAGTTCATTCTGTTCTGGAATGACTTGTGCACCAATAACAAGCCCTTATTTAGAACTGCATGGAGCATGGCCAGGGCAGAAAGCGGCAATTCGATCAAAGTTTGGCCACATAGGGAGAAATTAGGGTGGTGAATTAGGAAGTAGACATGGTTTCCTAGAATCCATTGCCTGTCCTTTGTTTTCCTCCCAGTGCTATTTCCCACCTTTCTCAAACCAGTGTCTCATATTGACTTCACAACCCAAAGTTCTCCACCAGTCAGTTTTAAAACCTTGCAGTAGCATCTACATTTTGCCTTTATTGTTTACCCCGCATTGTGTCATGTACTGTCATTAAAGTTAGCAGGGTCCCCTCCATCAATTCAGGGGAGGTGGACCTCTTCTCTTCTCTATTAGCTCTTATTTATTAAGCACTGGTATATATGTATCAGTATAGTGTTAGGATTTATTGATCATATATTATAAACAAGAAAAGTGAGGTTCAAATAAGTGGAGTGGCCTGCCTGAAATAACATAACTAATAAAAATCAGGATTCCTAACAACATCTAAATCCAAAATGCAAGCTTTTTTCCTAACCCCAGGTTTCCTTGGTATAAATATGCTCTGTAGAAAAGAGACAATAGTGTTTTCTTTCTCCAAACATTTTATGAAATGTTTATAATTCTATTCTGTTGGTGGATGTAGCTCAGTTTCTGGAATTCAGCATTGACATAAGCAAAAACCAAACAAACAAAAACAAAAAGGAAAGAAGGAAGAAACAAATAAGGACAGAAGAACCTATTTTACATCTTTCACATCTTTTAAATAATTAGAGCTTGTATATATACCAGGTTATGTTTTTTTTCTGGTCGTTTCCAAAGTAATGTCTCTCCACTGAATCACAATATTTATTTCCAATTAAACAAGCTCAGTAAATATCTATTCTATCCCACATAAAAGCATGGGTTAATATGGTAAAAGACTCTTACAAGTACTCTGTTCTTTCTTACTGATGCTCCTTCCCTTTCTGCTGGCATGTTTCACTAGTTTATCCTCTGAATTTCTTGAAATGTTATTTCAAATCCCTCCTGAGACTTTGAAAATTATGCATCTATGTGAATCCTACAATTGTTTAGCTAATTCTTCCTTAAAATCAGGAACAGGTTTGAGACAAAAATGGTTCTATCAAAAGAGGTTGCCTGCCTCTCCTGTTCCCCTTTCTCAAGAAGATGTGTGCAGTAAGGATGCATGCTGAAGCTTTGAGACGACATCGCCATTGACAGAGGACCACACAGGGTTTAGATACAGAGTATAGCAGAGTTAAGTGCCTCCCTTTACTGTACCAATGTTACAAACAAAGAATGGAATTATCTTATGATGCATCAAAATTGAACTTCTAAGGGAAGTAACTTTTAGAAAAAACACAGAACTCTTGAAGTTTTGCTGCATTTTTATTGGAAAAAAATCTATTTAAATATGGAAATAATTTCTCTACAATCAACTGGAAGATTTTTAAAAGAATGTTTATGCTCGGAGTTTTATTGTGCTAGCAAAATAGCTTCTCTTTCATGGCTTATTGCAGTAGAACAAGGCAAATCCTGCCTAGCAAAATGCTTCCACATGCCAAGTGACAAGGTCTAAGGAGCTTTCAGGAAACCAAGAAATCTGATCACTGCTGAGGGCATTTTAATACATTAAATTAAAAAAAATTATTTAAGTTTGCTTTCTTACTGCTGATTCTCTACTAGAATGAGAGCTCAAAGAGTGTTTTAATGCTCATTTTTTTCTCAACCCATATTAGCACTCAAAGAATCTTTGCTAATAAAGCAGTATCTCAATAAATATTTATAAACCCTTCTTCTGTACAAAGCTCCTAGCAGGATATTAGAGTGTATACATAAACATAAGTATATTTGTCTTCTAGAATTGTGTGGATCAACAAGGTATAAGTAATACTGTTTTAAAAAACTAAAGCAATAAACAGAGTGTCCAGAAATTGGTCCAGGGAAAGCATGCTATAGGAGTGCAGCCCAGGATGGGTACATATTTCCTGTCTCCCAAAGTGGAATCTACAACAAAGAAACCTGGTGAGCTTGGGAAAAGAAACATTTTCAGTGGTCTCATTCGGATTACATACATAGGATAATGTTTGCAGGGATATGTTTTAAAAATCATTTTGCTTCAGTTCTCATAGCCTAAGAGATGGAATAGTTTGCTCAAGCTCATGAACAGGATTAGAGACCAGGTCTTCTGGCCCTGAGCCCTGTGCATTTGTAGCAATTCAGGGTTTACTTTTCTTCAATTAGCCAGCAGTACTCAAAGAAGGGGGACTTAGGCTGATGCCCAGTAAGGAGAATATTAACAGCCTAAGCTTCAGAATCAAACTTCCACTTTGGATTTTAGCTCCAAAGTAGAACAGCTATGAACACCTGAAGATGAAGTGGGGAGAACACTCATCCTACCAGGCATGGGAAAAGACAATAGAAAATGTCTAGTGTAATCCTTGACATGGGCTTACTATTAACTTTTCTTTTTTTTTTTATTATATGAACTAAAATAAATTTATCTGTTTTAATGGGATTGACTATCTAGGTAAAGAGAAGTGGAAGAATAGCTTAGGTCTGAAAAGTATCTGTTCTCTCAGAACACAAGAAAATGATAAAAAGAGAGTATTTAGAGGATATTGACGTTGTGATGGGGTTGCTGTTTACTTATACAACATGGATTTGGTGAATGCTTCTTCTGGGGTAGGCACTGGGGATATAGGAGTGCATGAGATAACAAGGTCTTTATACATACTCTGTTCAAAAGTGTGTTAAAATTAATAATGTGAACATGAAAAGAGAAACACCTGGACTCCATAAACACACAAAATAGGTAGCTATTCCTGAAATAAAGCCAGTTGGGAGAATCAGGAAAGGCCCTTTTTTTTTTTTTCTGGGAAAACAGCCTTTAATTTGAAACCTGAAGTAGGTAAAGCAGAGGAGTTGGAAGAGCAAAAAGTGTTCCAGGCAGAGGGAACCATACACATAAATGCCTAGAGAACAAAAGAGCATGGTTTATTGGAGGAATAGGAAGTCCTTTAGAATGTCACCAGGTAGTGTGAAGTAAGTAGTGACAAATAATGGGGTTGGAGACACAAAACTGTGACATTATACCAAGCTGGGTCATATAAGAGCCTCTGTGAAGTTTTGGGTTTATTATTATTATCCTTAGACTTTGGAAAACTACTGACAGGTTCTAGAAAGATTTTGGATTTTCCTGGTTACAGTGAGGAAAATAAGACTGGAGATGCATAGTTGGAAGGTAAGGCAACCAATTAAAGGAATTGGAAGAATCCAGGCATTGGTGATGATACTGGAGATGAACTGGTACTGAACTGGATGGTGGCCATTGGGATGACACAAAGTGAAAAGACTTTTAGCAGTTAGGATTGACAGGACTTGGTAACAGATTAGATGTGAGTTTCTGAGAGATAAGAAGTGGTAGGTAGTATAGAAGGTAAGAAGTGATAGGTAGTATAGTGATTTCTGGTTTAAATTGATGGATAAGAGTCCATGATTAAGGAAACAAGAGTAATGCGGCCAAGTGAACAGAAGTAGGGAAAGGTCAGGGAGGATGACCGTTTCGATTTGATACCCAATCTGCAATTAGCATGCCAACTTACCTAAACTTTTATTCATTAGGCATTGCACAAGTCAAGAGCCAAACATGAGTGAACTGCTTCTGGCACTTTCCAGAAGAGCTGGTGTTTACTGAACCACATGTCATAGACAGTAGGATGAAGAATAGCTTTTATTATATAAAAATTTAAAGTGCTAATTGAGTTTAAAATAGTGAGTAAAATAATAATTTAAAACTTATGAATAACAATGTATTCCCTGCTCCTTCCTTAATCAAAATAAAGAAAAAAAAACAAATAAAAATGGTAGAAAAATGCCATTTTTCTATTTGTATCAATTGTCCTTAGAAGGGAGAGTAAGCAGGTAGATTTGCTCTGCTTATCTACATAGTTTTCTTCCTGTTTGCTTTCAAAATCATGAGACTTCTTTCAAGTTTTCACCTTTATGAATTGCTAGCCATGCCTCCCAACACTGAGCAAAATTTATAAAGATTCATTTTTCCATCATCCATCAAATTATCTTACTATAACTTGGTTGTATCTGTTCTGGAAGGGACATCAAAGAATGCCGTTCCTGAGTGTTACCAAGGGGAAAAGAGGATGGGTGAGACCAAGGGCATTGGGGCCATCTCAGAAGTCCTCATGAGGAAATTGATGCCTCCAGAACTCTTTGCTATGTAGTCTCTCTTTCTCTCATATTTGAGGTTTTACTAGGAGTCTTGGGAAGTAGCTAGTAAGTGGACACAAGGTCTCTCTGTTGGAGAAAGGTGGGTCATAGACATAAGAAATGAGGAGATGATCTGTGGGCTCCACACAAATCAGGGGCCATCATTCTGCCCTCTTCAGAATCTCTATACCAGGTCTTTTCTTGCCAAAACCAAAGTGTGACTACAGTAGAGAAAGAGGTCAGAAGCCAAGGCTTGATTATCTCTGTGCCCCTTGCCCTTAAACATGCTCAATTTTAATTCAGCAATGTGCAGTCCCACTTCCTGTCCCTCAAGCTGAATGGAGCCCAAGGTTTGTGTCTGGGAACTCATGGAGGAGAGGGTCTTTATTTATTAGTATCAGTTTCTGTTATTTACACCAGATGGTTAAATGTTAGCTTTTGTATTTGACCTTTTACCTCCCCTCCAAAACCATGTGGCTTGACTTTATTTTTTAGCATATTGCCCAGAAGAAGAATTGGCTATCTTTACCACTTGCCACTCGAATGCAAGGGGGGAGGGTACACTTAAACATATACATAAAGTGTGATTGCAGGAATATGGCATGCATCAGCCAGAGGTAATATCCCCTCACAGATGACTGGTGATGCTGGTCTCACACCTGGTCTTCAGAATGCTGCCATCAAAGGGAAACTGGAGAATGGTCTTGATGAGGAAAGAACCAACTCCAATCAGGAATTCGTTATCTTATCTTCTGAAAAACTAAGGACTGTCCCCCAAAGTATTTGTTCCTTCTCACTGGGAAGCCCGCCACTAGACAGCAAAAGGAGAAGAGTGGAGAAGTCAATTGCTGCTGGCCTCTGGGTTGTAGGGCAAATTGTAGTCTTGCCTTATTAGCATCACAGAGAGCTAGGAGTGGATAAGGTGGTTGAGATGATGTGTATCATCCCAGAACAGACCATCCAAGTAATTACAACATCACAGTTCTTTATTTTCTGCTCAGACGTTACCCTGGACCCATTCTGTTGTTTCTTTGGTGAGAATGAGGTCAGCTTTGATGGTGACTGAGCTTCCCCTGTTGGAACAAAGGACAGGAAGTTCAATCACCCTAGTATTCAAAAGGGCTAGCCATAACGTCTGTGTGTAAGTTTTTGTACAAGTGTGGTATGTGAGATGTTTGATTCAAACCTTATGGATAACAGTAGAATTTTTAGAAAAGCAGCCCGTTTCATGATCTAGATTGATCTACATCATGACCAAGAGACTGAATTGTACTCAAACTGTCTCAACAGCTCAGATGTATTATGCTTGCCCCGAACCTAGGCATAGCTCGCAGGGGCATTTCCCACATGATACACATACAGGTGGATAAGAAAGACAACAAATAGCATTAATCACACTAATACGGGCGGAAGAAAAAAAATTGAAGCCAAATACACAAAAAACAAATCAAAATCTGCCTAACTCAACAACTCTGCTTTCTGTATTTGTGTGATTAATTTACTCCATGTACATTGTACGGTTAGCTTTACCACAGTTGCTGGATTCATGTTTAAAATAATGGCAGTATTTAAGGACAAAAAATACACACTGATTATCACATTCCCCTTCATAAAGGTTACTTACTGATTGGAGCTGCACGTGGACCTGTAAGACCCATTTTATGTGGCAAACCTTAATTATTCTACTCTCTCAAAGATACTGCTAGTATTTAAAGTATATTATTTTAGAATAAAGGTTTCACTTTGCCTAAGCATTAAGACTTAAAAAAAAACATTTAACTTTGACATTTCATTTATAGGAATTTTAATTATCTGGATGGTTTCCTTTAAATGCTAGATGTAGGCAGAGAAAATTTGTACCTATATAGAAGAAAGTGCTCCCAGGACTCCCTAATTTTCATGTGTTATGAATTTTAATGCCTTCTATGGGTCAGGTTTTCATAGCCATGAAGAGGGAATACATTGACCTTAAACTATTGTACAGTTGTAACAGTATTTTTAGTCTCTGTTTGTTATGGGCAGAGAGGAAATATATTTTGTTTCTGTTTTCTTTGTCAAAAATTCTTACAACAGAAGGAAGAGAGCCCCAGGCATCTAAGAAAGATCTCGCATTTTCTTTTCTTTCTTTTTTCTTTTTTTAAAAGGAACATTTATTTATTTATTGGCTGCGTTGGGTCTTTGTTGCTGTGCGTGGGCTTTCTCTAGTTGTGGCAAGCGGGGGCTACTCTTCATTGCGGTGCTCAGGCTTCTCATTGCAGTGGCTTCTCATTGCAGAGCATGGGGTCTAGGTGTGCGGGCTTCAGTAGTATGGCACATGGGCTCAGTAGTTGTGGCGCACAGGCCTAGTTGCTCCACGGCATGTGGGATCTTCCTGCAACAGGGATCAAACCCACGTCCCCTGTGCTGGCAGGCAGATTCTTAACCACTGCGCCACCAGTGTAGTCCCAGATCTCGCGTTTTCACTATTTCCTTTTTACTTAAAAACATTTTTTTAAACAATGAGGTAGCAATAAAACAGACTGTATCTGCACAGCTTAAAATCAGTGGGGCATTGCCTCACGGACAAAGGTAACAAAACTAGCAGCAGCCCCTCCCTGCAGATAGGATCAGTCATCCATTACAGTGCAAGGCTGATAACATTGGCTATCAGAGCCCCCACCACCACCCCGTTCCACTGTCTGTCCCCAACCCCTGACAAGACACTTTCACTCAGGTGTCCAGAGTCTCGATTGTTTCTCACTGCTCTGGAATTTTACCTGGCTGCCCACCATCTCTCACTGTACCAATCCTAGCTACGTATTTCTTGTACCTTCTTCTATCATATCAAAATCTACCCAAACTCTCTACTATCTCTATCCTGGGTCTTGACTTGCAATGTGATCAACAGATTTAGAGTAAGCTATTAGCAGTAGATAGATATTATCTCAACTACTCTGTGGGTTATTGTAGATAAAACAGCGAATGTGAGGATAGATGAAAAAGAAGATGCCAAAACATCATTTAATTTGTCATCGTTTCCAGACAATATATGCTCTTCAAGTTTTAGCTACCTAGAGGCATAATAGTTTGGCTATAATAAGTGAATCACCAATGGTGTATTTTACAGCTCATAACAAGTAGATGTGGGATAACATCTGTGCAGATAAACAAATGTTCTTAAAATAAAGGTGTGGCTACAGCATGTTGACAATAAGGCAATTTGGTTACTTAGACAATGGAAACCACATTTGTGATTTTGCATAATTTAAATAATGGGGAACTCTTTTTTTTTATTTTTTTCAGTACTGATAACCAATATGTTTTCTTTTCTGAATTTCCAGAGTACACATATCCTATACCAACAATTTAACTCCTGATGAACAACTGAGATTTGCTGCTCTCCAGTAGTTTGTACATGTAAATATTCTCTTCCACATGATCTTTGAAATACCATCTTTTGAATTCCCCACAAGTGTCAAGCGCAAGCCTAAGAAAGTGACAAACCATTAATACACACTCATTATAAATACTCTTGGAATTCCCTTGTGTTTTAAAGTCCTCGTGTATTGGGTAGACCACTGCCAAAAAGCCTAACATGGTCCTGTAGTTGCACACTTGCCTCATCCCAGGGAATCAATTTAAGTGAACTCTTCTGCATCTTAAAATAAAACTGTGCCAGTTTTTTCATGATGTAGTTAAGCTATAACCCACAAATTTCAATAAAATGGAATATTTTCAAGGTCAGAAAAATCTAGGAAAGCTCCATCCCCCACCTCCTGAACTCCCTCCCTGGACTTGGAATGGCCATCTGTTGCTCTGGCAGATTTACAGTTCATTCACACTGTGAGTGATAGGAGGAGGAAGTGAGCAGAGCTAATCAGAGCTAAGTAGTTAACGAGCAGAGGGCTAACGAGCTGGTGAGTTAACGAGCTACGCAGAGAGCTAATGAGCTGCTGTTTCCCACTACATGGGAGCAAATATATCTTTCAGGTGATTGTTTACCTTTAGCATTCTTAGCAGATGTCCACAATGATAGAGCTAAGTTTTTGACCACTCCCCAAATATCTCAATCTAAAGAGAATTCAGCCATTCCTTCAGTCTTAAGTATATGTGCTACCGTTGTGACCTTGAAATGAAATCACCTTATTTTTTAACATAGGCTAGTGGACACTCCAACATGTTATTTTTCATAAATATTATACTTATTTACATAAAATTAATAAAGATTACCTACTGGGCACCTATTCCATACTAATTAATAGATATAGTACTAATGATGTGGGAGAATAACAAAATTTAAAAATTAGTGTCTATCCCTCAAGATTTGGCCATTTAATTGGGATGAGACCAGCCAGAGAGTTAAAGGAATAGAGAAAATAAGTATTAGGTGTCAGTAACAATTGTCACTAGGAATTCAGATAGTGGGGATACCATTGTGTAGTGGAGCACAGAATGGGTCTGTGTGGTCAGGGGAGGTTGTGCTTTATCCAGCCTTGAGACTGAGGTCATGAATTAAGTGATATATTATATAGATAATATTTTAAAAGAAAGAAAGAGTAAAAACATGGCCCGAGTCAAAATTGGCTGATTATGCCACAGTTACCCCAGATCCAAGTTGCATCAGTTATATGTGAAGTATTCCTTGCTCCCTGCTGCTGAGTCCAGTTAGCAGAGTTACTGGAAGACCTGGGGCTCACTGGAGACCATGGGACAGCAGACTAACTTAGATGGGGTCTCTCTGTGAGTCAGCCTACCATGAGTTTGAAAAGACATCACATTTCACTAGTAAATCAGTTGATCTAGGCCATTAGGCTACAGGTAGCTCTTCTCTGTAAGTCTCTCCTCCACTCCTGAGATCAATGTGCTATCCCAAAAATAAAATAACAAGAGTCAGTTACCAATGCAAATTGGCAACGTAGAAAAAAAAATCACAAGATGCTATTCATCTATGTAATTAATGAATAATAAACTATTACTTTTAGATGTAACAGTTACAGATTATTGCAAGAGACTCCTAAATAGCCTTTCTGTTTTCTCATCATTCTTATTCATTCGTTTAAAAAGAAGAGTGTTAATTGAAACTATCCTGTGCCAATGATTGTTCTTGGCACCAAAAATAAAATACTGTCCCTGAATATTGCTGTTCTCATTGAACTAACCTTAACTGAGAGTGGCAGGAAACAAACAAATCCACAAAGGAATAAAGAAACTATTTCTTTTAGTATGTGCTAGGCCAAAAAACAAAGCAGAATGAGAGGAAAGAAGATGAAAATGGGGTAGAGGGCAGGTTTTTGTAGAAAGACGGGTCAGGGAAGGCCTAACTGAGGGGGTGACACTTGAGCAAAGACCTGAGTGGGGAGAAAAATGAAGGCTTAAAACAATCGGAGAGAAAATAATTCCAGGTAAAGCAATCAAGGCTAAAGGTTTAGACAAGATAAAGAAGTAGGTCTGAACTGTTTACTGATAGCAATAAGACAAGTATGAGTGCATCCGAGTGAGTGAGGGATAGAGAATGAGTGAGCAGAGGTCACCATGGAGGATATTGTAGGCCAAAGAAAGGAGATTATGTTCCATTCAACTGTGATGGTTATTTATTGAAGGATTGCAAACAGAGGAGTGTCATTAAACAATTTTCATTTTAGAGCATTTATTTCAGGTGATCTGTGTATAAAGTGTTAAAATCTAAGGATTTCTGAAATGAAGGAGAACAGGGGAAGTAGTAGGTCTCTTGGATGGTGAAATAGGAGATGGGTTCTTTGAAGGTATTTTTAAACATGTTAACTGAAAAGAAAAAGGGTAATGCATTACATGAGCTGTTGGGGTAAAGATGTAGAGTGAAGGAGTCAATAGTAGGTGAAGGTCAGAGAGTATTGTACTCAAAATCAGGTTCTGGAGAGTGCTGGTTGTTGATGATGACAAAATCTAAGGCATAAACATGGGAGTGCAAGGCTAACAAGAGGTAGCAGGAAGTGAAGGAGTCAAGTAGTTGATATAGGAATGTGTCCAATATAGATATTGAATTGCCAAAAACAATGACAACGGAAATGATGGCAAAGCCATGGAGACAGAATGATACAGGGTGGGAGGGAGTGGTAATCCATAAGATATGTAGAAGACAGTAATGAGAAAGAATTGTAAATTGTGACGGCCCATACTTCAAATGAATTGAGGATTCTGAGACTAGTATACAACACAAAAATAATATGAATCCGGCAGTGAGGAGAAAACAAAAAACACCTGAGATATGCAGAGTGTGAGAAAGAAAAAAGAAAAGCACCAAAACACTACTTGAAAGGCTAGCAGTATAAGCAATATTCTCAGAAGATAGTCAAATTTACTCAGATCCAAAGAAGTATAAAGTGTATAATATAGGAAATTTTGCTGAAGATACTAATGGCACTAATAAGTACTATTCATTGAGCACTCTACAAAGAGTGTTTATATAATTTTTTTGTTGCTGCTGTTGTTCCAAGTGTTTTATGTGTATTCACAATTTGAATCCTTACAGCAACCATATTATTATGTATGCTTATTTTTTTTCTTTTTCATAGATGAGGAAACTGAGGCATGGAGATGTTAAGTAACATACCTAAGATCACACAGCCAGGCAAGATCCAATACCAGGCAGGATGAACTGCCCAAAGAGTACATTAGAATGTAAATTAGATCTGACGGGTCAGAAAGAGATGGAACATGGAGAAAAGAGTTACATTAAAGAGTTAAAAAGGTCAGACAAACCAGATGGGAGTCTGTGTGATGATGGAGAACCAAGGGTCTTATACTTCAGGTGGCATCGAAGGGATAAATGTGAGACCTGTTGAGTTCAGTGCTATTGATCCCTCAGCAGAAAAGGGAGAATTTATGATCTCCTTCAGGTCTAAACACTTATGGAGGTTGCAGGGATGCCATAGGCTATGTGTGTCTTAGTTGGGTCTGGGTAATCTTGCTAGGGGCAATAGGAGGTCCTTAGATATTCTTTCTAACTTGAAGCTAGATCACCATTCTATTCCATTTTGTTGTCATCCCCATCCCCAGAGCACAGCCTTTATATCATTCCATGTATTAAAATATAGTGTTTCCTCATTTATTGTCTACAGAGTAAAATTCAAGTTATTTAAAATGACATTAATGTTCCTCTATTAACTAGGTCCAGTCAACCTGTCTACTCTTTTTTTTTTTTCTGACACTGTTTTTCATAATTCTTTAAGGACTAGTCAAATCAAATGAATTATAATTGTTCATATACTATTATGATGTTTTCTCATGAAGAATGCTGTACCTGATAAGCCCTTCAGATATTTCTATAATCAAGAACCTTGCATTCTTCCCAACTCTGCTAAAGGATGGCTTCCACTGGCAAGGATTAAGCAACCCTCCCTTCCTCTGAATTCTGCACAGTTGTTAGTCTATGTTTCCTCTCACTGTTTACATTCCTTCTGTGCTCTAAGCTTCTTGAAGGTAAAGATTGTGCCTGCTTTACCACTGCTACTCTGGAGAGCTTAGCTTGGCACCCTCAAAGTAATTTTTTAGTGATTAAAAAAAAATAGTAAGATGATGGTCAGCAAAATCATTGTAAAGGAAGAAGGAATTGGAGCGAAGTTGAAAGATGGGGCAGGCTTTGGGTGAGTGGGGAAAAGAGGGAAGCAAAATTATTAGGGAAAGAAACAGAAACTCAGATTCATGAAAGTGGAGTGTGCCTACAGAAAGGACAGGGAAAATTTTGCTAGAAAGATAGTTCTGGATCAAATTGTGTGTGATTTTGAATGCTACACTGAAGAGGATTGAAGTTTTATTCTCTTATATTTTCCACCTTCTTGTATTTCAAAATAGACTTTCATAAAACATCACATTGAAGTCAAATGGAAGATGAAGCTGAGCACCTTCAAGGGGGTAAATAGTTGTCATTCAAGATGGTATCAAAGAGCATGGATTCCAAAATCTTATATGCAAGATGATTCTATAGGGCTCAAAATAATCTACAGCTAGTGAACATGACAGTCTTATAGATGAAAACCCTGAATGCCCTCTGCTATTCAAAGGGCAGATAGAATCATGACTTGAACATAGAGTTGGCATGTAGGCATACATTAGCTAAGACTATGTGGGTAAGAGTCTAGAGAGTTTAGACTGGATGTGAGACTGACAACCATTTGACCGACACTGAATGTGTCCCCCCAAAATTCATATGTTAAATCCTAGTGCCCAACGTGATGATAGGTGGAAGTGGGGCTTTTGAGAGGTGATTATATTAAATTGGTAGATCCTTCATGAATGGGATTTGTACCCTAATAAAAGAGACTCCAGAGAGCTCCCTTGTCACTTCTGCCAAGTGAGTTTACATCAAGAAGTTGGCTGTCTATGAACTGGGAAGCAAGCCTTCACCAGACACTGAATGGACTGACACCTTGATCTTAGACTTCTCAGGCTCCAGAACTGTTAGAAATAAATGTTTGTTAAGTCACCTATTCTATGGTATTTTTGTTATAGCAACCTGTACAGACTAAGACACTGACCCACAAAGGATAAAGGCCAACTGTTTAAATTATAATACTATGGGAAACCAGTAAATACCCATTTAACTTGTTCTGCATGAATCCATTCATTCCAAAAATATTTATTGAGTATTTTCCATGTGTTAGGCATTGTTATAGGCATTAAGGATATAGAGGTTATAAAAGAGAGAGACAGAGAAATAGAGAGAGACAGAGAGAAACAGGAAGAAATAAGTCTTTGTGCCCATGGAGCTTATTTTCTGGACAAATGGGTCTGAGCTCATAAAATGATCCCCATGGACAGACAACAAGTCTCCAAGGAGGTTTTCTTAGTTTGAAACTGAATCAAGGTCATTACTAGGGGTCATCATGTGTAGAGCCAAGTCCTCTAGGTAAAGAAGACTGGTTAGAGTTCAGACTCCACTGTGGGGAACTGGAATACTCTCAAAGAGCCTAAGCAGCATGAGCCTGAGACCTACTGGGCATGTATATCTATAGAGGTGGGGGAATGTAGCAGCAATGTGGGTATTTAAGCCCCAAGCTGGACCTAAGGAAGTCAGATTAATGTCTACATCCTACCTCCTGCTAGGAGTGAATCTCCCATTCTGATAAGCGTTTTTATAGGCAAGAAAATGAGTTGAAATGACCCTGGTTTTCTGTGTGATAAAGGATGGAAGGGCAGCACAGGGTAGTGGTCTAACACAAGGATTCCAGCGGTAGCTAGATTTCATTTTCATTGCTTACTAATTGTTAGATGTGGAGCTATTTATTTAAACCTCCTAAACCTCAACTATCTCTTGTGTAGAGTATTCCTGCTTCATAGGTAAACTGCATGTGTATGTCACACATATGTGTGTTTGACTGTTTATGAATGTGACAGAGAATGACATGAGATGATGCATTTAAGACTTTTAGTATAATGTCTAACACATAGGAACAGTAGAAACTGGAAGTCATTCTTATTCCATTTTAGTAGCCACAATTAATAGTAGAAGCACAACCAGAATATAACAGGGTTGGTTTGAAGCAGTGGGTGATAAGAAAGATGGGGAAGATGTGTGAGGGAGGAAAGAGGAAGAAGGATGGAAGCTTCCAGAAATATACAATCTCATTTTCCTGACTGGGCAAGTGAAGGTGTATAAACCCTGTGTTATGACATAGAATTTCATTCACAGAAATATGGAAAAAGACTGAGTCCCCAAGGTGTTGAGGTGTAACCTGGATATTGATTTGCACATGATTGATTAAACCAACTGAATTTCAATTTTCTTATTGTAAAATGAAGATAATATTAAAGTTTTTCCCATAACAATATCTTGTGCATCAATAAAATCATAAGTGTAAGGGTACCTGCCCCAATGCTTAATTCATGCTAAGTGCTCAAAAAATATTTATTCATCCAAGCCTGTTTGGAATTGGATCAAAAAAAAAAAAAAAATTAAGAAGCATCATTTCCTGACATGAAGTATCTGCAGTAGTTAGCTTTATGTGTCAAATTAGCTGTACCACGGTGCTCAGAATAATTAATCAAACATTATTCTGGACGTTTTAATGAAAGTCTTTTTTTGGATAAAGATAACACTGAAATGAGTAGACTCTGAGTAAAACAGATTACTCTCCATAATGTGACTGGGCCTCATCCAATCAGGTGAAAGGGCTTAATAGAACAAAAACTGACATCTCCAGAGCAAGAAGGAATTCTGTTGGTAAACTTCCTTGGGCCTCGAACTGCAACTTTTCCTGAGTTTCCGGCCTGAGGGCCTCACCAAGCTATCAGATGGGACTCGCCAAGCCTCCACAATAAGGTGAGCCAATGCCTTAAATTCTTAAAATTCCTTAAAATTATATATCTATATCTAGATCTATATTTATACCTATATCTATATCTATCTAGTTTCTCTGGAGAAACCTGACTAATAAAATAGCTGCACATTTTTCTATCAGGATTGAACTTTGAGTGTAGCAGCCAGAGAGACTGAGAACTCCCAGCAGCCTTTCCAGGTGGGATACGTTAGTAAAGCGTGTAGTTCTGGGATGTAGCAATGTGACAGAAAACTGACAAAAACATAAGCAAATACTAACCAGTATTGGGGTAACGAATGATTCCTGATTAAAATAAAGATTCCCTGAAGAGGTGTTGGCAGATAGCACCCTGCCAGATCTCACTGTAATAAAAGCTGTATATTATTGGAAACATGCTGAACATTTTTGGTTACTAATAGTGAAATATTTTTCTACTTCATAGTCAAGCTTAGTTTTTCTTAATTAATTAAAGTTCACAGTTAAGGAAACTGTTTCAAATATATATTTAAACTTGAAATATCTTAGTTGGGTGGATCTCAGTGGCACTTTAAAACAATCGCATTGCTATTTAAAAAAAAATTTACAGCAATTATTATGAATTGAATGTTTACGTCCCCCTAAGATATATGTGATGAAGCCCTAGCATATAATGTGATGGTATTTGGAAACGAGTCTTTTGGAAGTAACTAGGATTAGATGTAGCCATGAGGACAGGGCCCTAATGAGGACATTAGTGATGCCAGAGAGCCCTTTCTCTCCCTGCGATGTGAGAGCATGGCGAGAAGGCAGATTTCTGCAAGTCAGGGAGAGGGCTCTCATCAGAACCCAACCATGCTGGCCCCCTGTACTTGGACTTCCAGACCCTAGAATGTATGTTTTTAAGCCCCTGAGTCTATGGCATTTTGTTATGGCACCCTGAAGTGACTAAGACAAGTATTTTACCATTAAAAATAACATTTTAAATTAGAGCAACAAAAAATTCTTATACAATCACTTTTTTATCCTTTTATATAGTGCAGTATTTGTCTATATGTATGGATATTTTTCACTTAGCCCCTGATCTTAAAAATGCCTACATTTAAGTCATTATTCTTGTGCTAGCACTGGTAAATTAAGTAAGTGCATGGCTTACAACTGCACCAAGCTCCTAGTAAACAGAATTGTATGAACATGTGGAACCCAAAAGATATATGTTAACCTATAAACTTAATTTATATCTTGACCCAGTAAAATTTTATGATCACAGACAATGATACGATGAATTAAAAAAAAAAGTATATATGCCCTGGATGGCATCATACTAACATTTGCATAAATAGTGTATGTTAGTTCCGTTTACATAAATGGTTTAAATTGTGGCTATTACTATCATTAGGTGTATTAATAGTGAGTCTTGTGGCAATTTTAATGGAGTCTGTTTGCAGTTGGTGGCCCTCAAATTAAGGCTCTTATTACTCTTCTCTCAAAACAGGTTTAAGTGTCTCTCTACCCTTAAAACAGGACCCTGCTGACACAATAAATTTCAAAACGCTTTTCAAAATATGTATTATTAGAAACTCTCCTTTGATGGCAGAGGCATGTAATTGGAAAATGTAGCATCTCACTTCCCTCAGGTTCTAGGTAAGTAAGGAATAGCGTGGTTCTTGGGAAGTCTTTGTTAACCAACCCAGCTGAGAACTCCTCCCTTAGAAGTTACTACTGCCATGCCCAACCAAGGTTAGGTTACGAGGGGTACGCTGCAGTTAGGTGTGGGCTGGTCTCTCATTAAGCTTGGCTAAGGGTCAGACTGCTTGTTCTACCTTTAACTTTCAACCAAGGTCATCAATTCCCTATTATTTCCATACTTGCATAATGAATGAAATACCCATCGATAATAAACCCTGAGAATGTGAAACACAGAGTTGCACAGGGAACAATTTACTCTTGTAAATATTACATCTTATTGTTAAAAAGGCTAGGGATTGGTGTTTGTGAAAGATTCCAGGAAGAAATGTGTTTGATATAGAACTTTGTCATCAAATTAAAGAGCTGGAACAGTATTTCTTTGTGTAGTAGCTTAAGTGAAGGTGTGTGTGTATGTGTGTGTATGTGAAAGAGAGAAAGGACAATAAAGTATTTTTTTAATTTATTCTAATTCTCTGTTTCTGGATAGGAAGACAACAGCAGATCATGAATAGTGAATAGATATTTATCTATTATGTCTTCCAAGAAAATATCACAGTTTTTCTATGTGATGCATACCTTATATTTTTCTCCAACTGACCTCATGCATTTTGACAACTGCAAACAACCAGTAAGACTCTTGACTATAAATTGTCATGTTTTCTGAATTCATTATGAAGCTATCCAGCATTGGAGGACATCCAGAAATCCAGACTAGATTTTCTTGGGGGAGTAGCTTCTACTTCACCTTACTTTATCCAGACAAGTGTGAAACGTTTTCTATTATACTTCTTTTACCTGTTATATATTCTTCTTAGTTTCTCGTTTTAAAAGTATTAATGGCGAGTACCCTCTGAACACTCTGTATTGCCAAGTGCAAAAGGAGCCACATAAATGAAGAAGTGAAAAAAAAAAAAAATATGGCCCTTGCAGAGGTAGGAAAGGAGATATATATATATATATATATATATATACATACACACACACATACATGTACATACATATATATCATATATATTAATATAAATATATGTATACATAAAATGTTTAGGGAACACAATAAAGGACAATTCACCCTTGCCTTATGCAGCAAGAAATTTTAGAGAAGTATCCTGGAAGAGGTTGATAATTGTACAGTGCAGACTATACAAGTAAGAGGGAGTGAAGGAATAAATTCAGTATAGGGAAGCTGCAGGTTCAGTGTGATTTCATTTATTCCAAAATTGACTGTAGCGATAATAATAGTTCCTTGCATCTCTATAGTGTTTTAGAGCTTTTTAAAAATTTTATTTTATTTTTTATTTTTTTTAACATCTTTATTGGAGTATAAATGCTTTACAATGGTGTGTTAGTTTCTGCTTTATAACAAAGTGAACCAGCTATACATATACATATATCCCCATATCTCCTCCCTCTTGCATCTCCCTCCCACCCTCCCTATCCCACCATTCTAAATGGACACAAAGCACTGAGCTGATCTCCCTGTGCTATGCGGCTGCTTCCCACTAGCTATCTATTTTACATTTGGTAGTATATATAAGTCCATGCCACTCTCTCACTTCGTCCCAGCTTACCCTTCCCTCTCCCAGTGTCCTCAAGTCCATTCTTTAAGTAGAGAATGGACTTGTTTTAGAGCTTTTTAAACCTTTCTTGCACATCATTCTACTTGGTTATTTTAACTAAACTGTAATGTAGGTACAACAGGTTCTATATTTTATTTGTTTATTTATTTATATGACAGGTGAAGACATTGATTCTCAGGATAGTTTGGTGATCTCTATCAGATGTATGAGTAACCAGGGGATAGAACTGGAATAAAAGTCCTCTTGGTAAACCAAGTCCTTCTTATTCCTACTCTTGCTCTATGTAATTCAACTGGAAGTGACCAAACTTGTCTGACTGGCTCACATTATTCCATCTGTGGGAAGAGGTTAGCTTTGGTGGTTTATATCTAAATATGGAATTTGCTTTATGAGATTAACTAAATTATTTTCTGGATTAAATAATTCTACAATTTTAGAGATATGTTTCTTTTGAGAATCACATGACATTTGATTATTCAATGCTACAGGACCATTAGTGAAAACTTAAATAAAGGGAATAAAATAAAAAAAAAAAAAAACATTAAGGAGTACAGTGATGGTAATAAGTATTAATTACATAGAGAACATGAATGTGTGTGTATGTGTATATATATATATATATATATATAATATACACATTGTCTATTAATTTTAGAAAGCTGGTATTTTTTTTCTCCCTCTGTATATGCTCTGTATATGCTGTTTTTCTCCCAGTTCCTAATTGAACACCTTTTTTTTTTTTTTACATATACATATGTTCCCATATCTCTTCCCTCTTGCATCTCCCTCCCTCCCACCCTCCCTATCCCACCCATCTAGGTGGTCACAAAGCACCGAGCTGATCTCCCTGTGCTACGCGGCTGCTTCCCACTAGCTATCTATTTTACATTTGGTAGTGTATATATGTCCATGACACTTTATTTTTAAAGATTTCCAAATAATTGCTGGAGCCTTCTCCTGACTTGAAGGATGTAGTTGGCAACACTTGATGGAACACCTCTTCAGAACACATCCAGGCTTTGAGTCACTCTCCTGGGAAGTGATTTCAGCCTGTGCTTCTCAGTGGGAGATTTCCTGCTGAGAACTCTGAAAAATTTCTGACATTCAATTGCAAGGCACTTGTTCTTTGATGAGGTTGTTGTTATTGTTTTCTGTTTTAGTAACATCTTCCTCCATTAGTGTTTCATAAAGTCAAACAAGGATTCATATCCAGATGCCCATACCTTCTATTCAACCCAACTAGGCAGCTTCAAGTCATTCCCAAGACTCTGAAACTGCTTAGGAAGAAAAGACAAAGGATGTATGGACATTTTCATTCTGCTTTACCTTTATAAGGGAAAAATATTCTTCTTTTCAAGAGATACAAATTTCACTAAATAATACTCAGAAGTTAGTTTACACTTCATGCATTTTTCTCAAAGCAGTCACCTCCTATCTCAGCCTCAGTTGAGCTGTATTCATCTCTCATCTGCAGGGTGCCCAGAGTCTGTCCTGCGTCACGCTTGTCCTTTCATTCTGAGGCTATTATTATGGATTCTCCTTAGTCTTTAATGAATAAAAAAGCTTATTCCCTTTTTTCAAAATCCCTTATGAAAATATTGCAAAAAATAATTTCTTGTCTCCCTGGATGATGACGATGATGATGATGATATTTCTAATACGTCAGTAGTACGTAACAGGTACTCAATTGAAAAATTTATAAATATTACCACACTTCATTTATGACAACCTCATGAAATCGATGTTATTGTGACCATATTATTGGTGAGGAAACTGAAGGTTAGAGAATCAATTACCCATGATCACCCAGCCAATAAGCGGCAGAAACAGGCATTCAAAACCAAATCTGTCTTGAACAGTGTTCTTCATATTTACATAATTTCAGATAGGAAAACCTGCTCAATCAAGGAAGATTTCTGAATGCTCAAAAGATGAGTAGGGACAATCTAGGCTCCACTTATCGTAGTCACTCAAGGACCTAGACTGACAGAGGCTCCTTACATGTATGATTTTTCATGGCCAAGACAAGAAAGAGGGAAGTGGTAAGATGTATGCTGCCTCTGAGAGCTGCTGCCTAGACATGCTTCATTTTACTATATTTTTGGGCTGAGTCAAGTCCCATGACCACCCCTATCTTTAGGAGCATGGGGAATTGTAATTTGACATGGGCCTGAAGACACAGGAGAGCTGGAATATTTCTAAAAAACACTTATAATACCCACCATGTTTTAAGTGTTTTCTCAAAATAGAACTTGTTTCTGAAACTCTCACAAGGGTTGTCTAAAAGTTCTCTTATCTTATTCAGTAAGTTACTAATATTTATTCCATTTAGGAAATCTTTTCAGACTGATTAGAAAGTGGAGGTTGGATTTGGATTTCTCTATTAGTTGGTGTTGGGTCCTAACCTGTAATACACACAGCCCTAACAATTTCCTCATTTGAATAATGGTAACCCTAGGATGTAACTTAGCTAGAAGATGAGAATAAAATCATCTGAGAAATACAAAAATGGCTAAAGTGGGGCCTGGAACATGGTAAGTATAAAAATATATATCTACTTCCACTCTTTTTCTTTTCCTTCTTTCAGTTCTATGTTATATCTTGAAAAAAGTCTGTATGAGAACTTTTCTTGAATTCTGATTTGATGACTTCTACTACATGAGCAGTTTATCTTCTCTGGACTTCACTTTCTAAAGTCCCTTCTTGCTTAACATTTTTATGAATTTAAGAAAATTTGCATCACTAAGAGAGATAGCTACATTGTGATCTTTACTGAAGTCTTTTCAACTGCAATGATTCTCTATAGAAATGCAAACATAACATTATAAAGCACAATCTAATCTGGGTCTTCTATTTACTGACTTGTCACCTCTTCTTGGACAAGCCATCAAGCTCCAGTAACAGCATAGTTTTCCCATCCTATGAGGCATGAAGAAGTAGAAAAAAGTTTCCATACCAGTGG
Organism: Balaenoptera acutorostrata; assembly: GCF_949987535.1. Classification (NCBI taxonomy): domain Eukaryota; kingdom Metazoa; phylum Chordata; class Mammalia; order Artiodactyla; family Balaenopteridae; genus Balaenoptera; species Balaenoptera acutorostrata. The sequence goes on from NC_080076.1 coordinate 38,580,063, forward strand.
TAAAAAATCAATTAGCTGTCTTCAATTTCTGGGAAATAAAGTGTGAAATTAGTGCTTGGACATGTGTTTGAGCAACCAAATACTCACACACACTAAAGACACATTCTCTCACATACTCCTTCATCCAGGATTTTCCTATTTCACTTTTGTACAAAAATTTCCATGTCATCCACATTTATGTCAGAAAATAGGGTGAAACATAACATGAGCATGATAAAAATTTTACTGCATGTAGAAAGATGTCTCCACATACCTACTATTTACACAGCCTATTTATTTAAAAGTCTGACTCATTCTAATTACATTTTGTAAAGTTGCAAGTGGTTATTATTAGAAAGCTGTTCTTTTACAATAGAAGATTCAGGACTCTTTGTGGTTGAGCACTTCAATTAATAGGTCTAAAACTCTAAAAATTGAATAGTCTGCATTTGTTAAGCAATCAGTGAATTAACCAATGACTCGATTATTGCTTCCAGAGCACCTACTAAGTACCAAATACTGAGTTAATAACTATAGGAGACTGTCTCATTGAAATTATAAAGAGGATACATGGAGGAAAAAACCTAATAATGTATTTTTCAAGTGACAAACATTTTTAAATAATGGTATATTTTCAAGTGACAGGAAAATGAATATTTCCAACAATATAAGCTGTACCATACAGAGAAACAGGGGAGCACTTGGTGGTTTGAACACCAAAAGGAGTTGATGACATATGAACCAGCTTTTGAGGACGTGGATCGTGGAGGGAAATGTGAGAGACTGGCCTAAGAAAGATGTCAGTAACCATAATAGCGTCAATTAGTTCTCCCTAAGGCAACACTGGGATTTTGTTTTAGTTCAGCTAAGTCAAGTTAAAAATATTTTTAGAAGTTACTTTTACTAAGTCATATAAAGGGGTGAGTAAAATAAAAGTAATATAAAAGTCTAGAAAACAGCTGTCAATGACAAAGATTTCTGGCTTTAGTTTCCAGCAATACCTAATAGAAGCCCCTGTGAGCTCTGCCACTCAGGAATCAGGCTTTCTTCAGCTCCGTTTGTACTAAGATACTGAGCTGGGTTCATGTGAATTGGTTCCATTGCCAGGATGCATGCCAGAATCCTTTGGTCTTCCTGGACGTTGTTTAGGCTCTGGTTCAGTATGTGAGTCATTCTTTCTGCATTTGGTCTCCAGTTTGGTCTGCATTTTTGTTCTTTCTGACATATATTGGTACACACCTGGCCTCAGGACACAATTTGTTGACTCTCAGTCACTCTCAACCTGAATGTCTTGGATATGCTTTCAGGAGTTTTGTTTGTTTTGTTTTTTTTATGTGTTCCTACAGCATGTCGTGAAGAGCCGTCAACCTCTTCACCAGAGCTTCTAAGCCTCCATTTGCCTTTTTCTCTCCTTTTGGCAAAATATGTTGTTGTTTCTCTAACTCATGCAAATCTTGTTCTTTAAAGGCATTTATAGTACCTGATGCAGAGTCTGTGCTTAATCAATTTTTGGTGAATAATTGATAAGAAAAAAATTAACTGATATGTCTTTACTCCAGGAATGATCCAGTCTTCTGTCTTACAAGTAACCAGTCCTGCTCCTTGTTTTGATGAGTTATTATTCAGATTCTTCCCATGGGAACACTTTTATTCAGAATATTGTCACTGCCATTTCAAGTTTATCAAAAATACATGTAAAATATAGGAAATATAGCAAAAGCAATTTCTACAAGGGAGAGGAGATAAATAACATAGTAAATAAAGGCTTGCCAATCTTCCAAACTAAATTGCATTGGTAGATGCAGATCTACCAGAGTACAGAATCTCTTCCTGCAGCTCTACTGGAGGAGATAACAGTTTTCTCAACCATAGTTTATAAGTCAATAAATTCAGACCCACTATTTGTAAACTTCTAAGGGTAGGGTTTATATCACCTTTTTCTTCTGGCATACTTAGGAGTGCATTACAAAGGATAACAAACATAATATAAAAGGCTAGAAATACAAGATAAACAAGATTATTATTACATAATAACTTATTACACATGATTTTTTAAATTTATCTTCAACAGGCAAGTTAGGGGAGAAGGAAGATACTTTCAATGTAACTCCTATACACCCCTCCACCCTCAACAGCCTCCTTTTTATCTTTCTCTCCTTTTGTTCAGTCACCAAGAAAACAAGCCCATCAATGCTGGGTAAGTCAGTGGCTATGCTATTGATTCTATATTTGTTTGTCATAAACCACTGGTGCCACACTATAGCACTGTGATGGAAATGTATATAAACATATAGTAGGAAAAATAATCATCTCTAAAAACTAAAATGTATAAATAGTTATTTAATATATTCTGATATATTAAATGGCACTTTCTTTAGTTTTCTTCTTCCCCTTTTTGGATTAACAACAAATATTTTAGGAAACCGAAACACTCAAATGTCAAAATTTTCCGAATGGCTGTTCACTCATATCTGGGTACAGGAAGATACTATAGTGTAAAAAAATACAACTCCCTTGTACTTATTAGAAAATGAAAAAGGGAATTATGTGATATCCAGGATATGAGAGATTCCCAGAGAGATGTCCCTGCCCTTAATGAGAAATCACAGAGAAAGCTGCCATCGCTTGCCTGGGTGCCTGGGCTTATCAGCAGGTCTCAGAATTTAGGCCTCTGCGATATTGAGTGAAGATTATAAGCCAGATGGGCCACAAATTCTGTCAAGCCTTCTTGGCAGCTGCTCTCATTACAAAAGCCAGCCAGCCTTTTCCAAAAATAAGAATGTGAAGCAAATTGGGCTTATAGACCCTTATAATGCAATTGCACGCAGAGATAGGGGCCTGAGCAGGCAGGCAGAAATATTATTGATGGCTGGTGAAAACAGGGAATAAGATGTTATTAAGGCAACTCAGAGATAGATATCGATAGCTAATATAAAGCCTTTATTGGTTTACAGGCTCTAGGAAAAAGGTTCATAGCTTCGACCCTTTACTTTGCTTTTAATTTCACTGAAGGTACAAAGTTTATGAATAAAACATATCTTCACTCATGATTCTGATATTAGTCACTACTTTCTCTGTCCCTTGTCCACCAGAAGCAAGCAACAGACACCAACAACACGAACCTTAAAGGCTTTTACTGAGGAAGAGAATTTTGTGTGTGTGTTGGAATGAGAGAGGACCATTTTCTAGAAACACTAAAATTGAAGGAAAATAATAAATTGCATTTAAAATAAAATTTCCAGAACAAAATACCAAGGTATAATATAACATTCAAAATAGCCCATGTGATAAAAGAGAAAGTAACTTGCATGACACAGTAAATCAAATTGGAAAGGACAGTTAGGATCACCAAAGGTCCCAATGAGTCAGACTTGTAATGCTTAAGGAAACATGGTTTTGAAATGATATTTACTTGAGAGTAAGGGATCAGATGGAAGAATTAATTATTACTTTCTTCAGACTTTGCATATTACAACTGAGACTGATTTTCAGTTCCCATCTGCCAGGCATCACCACAAGGGTGAGAGTTTTGCTCAGTTTCTTCCATTCTAGTAGAAATAATAGCTAAACTGCATGTAAAACTGACTGAACTAATCAACGACTCATTTGATGGACTATTATGCAATCACTGCACTTTGTTCCAAAGTATTTATAAAATCAAGGGTGATGCAGCCCAGTTTGTATTACAATTAGTTTAGAAATAGAACTCAATTTGCACTACTCCTCTCTCCCCTTCCCTCTTCCACCCCTCAAAAAATGTAGAAAGCACAAGGAAGGCATGCACTGCTTACGTCTCTAACCAACTCACTGGATGGGAATCTATGTAATCTGAAAGGGCATTTTTATCTGGTGTATGCATCTCATTCGGTCATGAATAGATTTTTAAATAAACAGACAATTGCTCCTTCCACAGACCACACAACAAATGGTGGGGTACACTACAGTGGTGTCCCTGTGGACATTCTTTAAGTTTAAATCTTTACCTTGCTAATGAGCACACACATCACATATCAACTGTAAGAATATCTATACCGTGTTAAATTATCTGAAGAAAATACGAGAACTTTAAGAAATTAAGTAAAAATAGGCACTGGATTGACTGGACCAACAGAATTGAAACCTATTACTGTAACAGGTCATTTTTTTAACGTTTCGTCTAAGTCATTAGACTGAACTAAGCAGAATTTGTGATATTGAATAACTTGTTGCTTTTCAAAGAATATCCCTATAATCTTGGGTTATTGTGGTTATAGGGTCCACATTCCTGGACCATTTAGAAACCTTGGGTTTTCTGATTATATAACAATGGTCATTTAAAGCTGTCAGAAAATAGTCAAATGCAATGTGTATGTTAATGTCAAGCTCACATCAGTAGTAATTTCATTTATAACTGTGTAATTGAGAATCAAATAATTCTATTTAATTACCCAATATTGTCTGTGATTATTTTTGTGAATTTTAATTTCCAGTATTTTGATGGGTTGCAAGCACATTGAAGAGTTATGATGTTACATTTTTAAAATTAAAAAAATTAAATATCTGTCTTTTTATCATGAAACATTTGGTGCTATTCCATATACTTAACAAGTACAGTATACTTGTTAGAGGGTTTGCTCATTATCATATGCATTTCCTTAATGGAAACCCCTACTTGATTATTTTTGGATATAGGCCTTAAACCCATTTGGTGTCATCCTGCATAAGAGGGGACTTGTATTTTTTCTTCTCCCATCTATCTACTGTCCTGCTCACCCAGACTCAGCCTGGGTGAAACAAATCCATTAAAATACTTGTAACTTAGAAAGTATCTTCTATAAGGGGGCAGGGTTGTAGTAGAAGGAAGGGAGAGTGTTAGATAAAAAAGTAGATCACGTATACTACGAGAACATAGTTAAACATTTTTTTCCTTTGCAATTTTGAAATAGCATACAATTATAATCAAAATTGTAATGCCATCATATGTAAGCTGATAGAGAAGAAACTTTGGTTCTGACAGTTGCTTTATTTCGACTCCTACAGGCTCCAAAGACACTAAAATACTGTCTCGTTCTATGGCCTCATTTCTACATCTTATAGTGTCTATGTCCACAGGGCCACTCAGCGGCATAAGATTATTCTGGTGCCTTTCTGCTCTGTGCTGTCAGGTCTCCTTAGCATCAGCCTCACGGTGTCTCTGAATTGGCAATTGGCATACAGAAGTGGGAGCTCAGAGGTTTGTAGCAGACAGATTACTGAAGTACTAAGTATAAGAGAAGAAACAGGAAATGTACTTTTGTGCTCCCTATTCTTGCTGGTGTTGCAGAATTCTTTAATCACATTGAAGTCTAATCAGGTATCCTAGGACAGTATCACCTAATTTTCACATTTTTCATTTTTCCCCCCAAGGGCATAGTTGGGCCAAGCTTCACTGAATAGAGAAGGGGACTAACTTGTCTTGGTCAAATACTATAAATTAGACACTACTCTAAGTACTTTTAATATATAATAGCTTAATAAGTATAAACTGAATTTCTTAAACTACACATCTAGTCTAACCATTTATTTTCAAACTGAGTATCGGAGTTTTCTCACAAATACTTGAAGTCTCCATTTTTCCCATTCAGAGGAGATCACTGAATTTGAATACAATATAACAGTTCTGAGGTTCTCTTAACTTACTACTAAAACTGGAAACTGAAAAAAAGAAGACTTTTTACATTCGACTAAAATGGAAATTACCTTTTCCAATGTACAAAATCAAGTTTTTTTTTTTTTTGGTTTCTTTAAAAATATCTTAATGATGAAAATAAGAATCTGTAAAAAAAATGAAAGAATATGAGAGACATAGACATTCTAAGTAGTTTTAGATATTTAGATACACAATAATTTAAAAAGGCAAAAAAAAAAAAAAAAACCTCTAAAATACTCAAATATTTTCTCATTAGCTATTGCAAAATGAATGGGAAGCTCAAATGAATGGCTTTATACTCTGGGATAAAAATGAATGAAGGAGAACATAGGTTTACTTATGAATGTTGATCCAGAGAAGAGTTTTCTTGCTGTTTCCAAAAATATTGTACTTAGAGTTCTGACTTGATTTGGGCAGAGTAAGAATGCATCTGCTCCCTCCCTTTCTGCCTCCCCAAACCAAATGAAAACCACAGAAAAAAACCGAACATTTTTGTAATGCATCTAGGAGTGATTTGTAAATCCAAATCAGTGTAAGATAAAGGACCATCATTAGCTTAGTGATGGCTGGATTGGGGTGGGGAAAGATGCTATGAGAAGATATCTCTGACTGTATCACAGAGAGAGCTGAAGAGCCGGGCATTCAATGCAAAAACTGCACAATGCAGTGACTGGAACAAAAGTTCTACATTTGAAATAAGAGGTTTTGGAATACATAAGCTGACTGCTAAAGCTTCTTGGGGACTTGCTTGGCACTATGGAATATCTGAGGAAAAAAGACACAGTGCACCTGTGTGATATTGTTGAAAACTGTGGCTGTCCTTTCAGCAGGGTTTAAGAGAGGCTGGGTTTTGTGAGCGCCCTCCCAGCTGCCACACTTTGTTACTGAGGAAAAGTGGAAAACCAGCTCTCTCTTTCTGCCTCTCTCTGTCTCTATCAGTCTCCACAGGTTTCCATCTCATTCCAAGTTTCTCAAATATGCAGTCAGACATTGTGCATGGAGAGACCTGGGTCTGGGGCTCACTGTTCCCTCTGTGGACACCTGGCCCAGGAAGAATGACCTTCACACCAAGATTTGTAATATTCACATGATTTCTATGAATATAAAGAAGGACAGGAATTCCACCCATTGAAAGAAAATGAGAACAAGGATTAAAGACATTTTCCACAGGATAGATACATTTAAGAAATATTTTGGACAAATCAAAAGATTTTAATAAAACAAATACCCTCTATGAAACAAGCTCTCAAAGGAGATTAAATATTTTAAGGACAAAATACAAAGATAACAGAAATAGACTTAATAACGTGGAAAAAATATGGAAAAAATAAATAAAATGAAGAACTTATGAGAAACTATTGAATACAAGAGAGGAGAATGAACACTATTGAAAGCACAGCCAAGAACATAAGAATAAGCCTGAAAGGAGGATTAAAATTAAATTTAAAAAACAGTTGAAAAGGATTGACGATATAAAGCTAGATATGAAAATAGGCAAAGTAAAGGGATATAAGCATAATCAGTATCCCGGTAGAAGGGCAAGCAATAAATGAGAAAAAAAAGATCTAATTCAAGAAAATTTCCAGAAGAGAAGTAAAGACTAAAATATACTAGTTGAATTCCCTGGTGGTCAGTGGTTAGGGCTCTGCACTTCCACTACAGTGGGCACAGGTTCTATCCCTGGTCAGGGAACTAAGATCCCACAGGTGAAAAAAGAATACATACACACACACACACACACTCACAAGTTGATAGGGAAAATTATATCCTAGAGAAAACTGATATACGTCACTCTGGAGATACATCCTGGTAATATTACTGGACTTCAGAAGTAAAGAAAGAATCTTAGGGACTTCCCTAGTAGTGCAGTGGTTAAGAATTCACCTGCCAATGCAGGGGACATGGGTTAGATCCCTGGTCTAGGAAGATCCCACATGCTGCGGAGCAACTAAGCCTGTGTGCTACGTCTACTGAGCCTGCACTCTAGTTGTGCCCAAGAGCCACAACTACTGAGCTTGCACACCACGACTACTGAGCCCATGCGCTGCAACTACTGAAGCCCGTGGGGTCAAGGGTCTGCGTGCTGCAACCACTGACCCCACATGCTGCGACTACTGAAGCCCACATGCCTAGAGCCCATGCTCTGCAGCAAGAGAAGCCACCACAATGAGAAGCCCACGTACCAGAACGAAGAGTAGCCCCCGCTCACCACAACTACAAAAAACCCATGTGCAGCAAAGAAGACCCAACACAGCCAAAAGATAAATAAATAAAAACTATATAAATAAATAAATTAAAAAATACTGCTTCTTAAAAAAAAAAAAAAAAAGAAAGAATTTTAAGGGTATATAAGCCAAATTCTTTTTTAAAAAAATCAAGTCACCTGTAAAGGCAGAAATAGTAGACTGACTTCAAACCTCTCCAAAGACACATTCAAAGTTAGAGACAGTGTTGTTTATAGCTTCTTCTCAGAAAATATATTGCTTATATTTTCTTTGCAGCCCAAACTGTCATATGGGTTCAAAGTCAGTTGATAGATATTTTCAAACTATAAAGAGTTTAGTCAGTGAACTCTTATTAAAGAACAGCTAAAAATATAATGTTTATCCAACCAAGAAGTAAATGGAGAAACATCTAAAAGGCTAGATGTTGAGCACAGAGTCCATTTAAAAGTAACAGGGACTTCTCTGGTGGTCCAGTGGTTAAGATTTCACACTTCCACTGCAGGGGGGCGCGGGTTCGATTCCTGGTCAGGGAACTTCCGCATGCCGTGCAGTGCAGGAAAACATATATAATAATAAGAAGAAGAAGAAGAAGAAGAATTAAACTGACTTTCTCATTTCAAAATAAAATGAAAGTTACAGGAACACTGAACCAACTCTCTGAAGCCTATGAGTCTCAGACTCAGGCTCCCTCACATAAACACGCACTTTCCAAGGCTGGAGGTGTGTATTTTGGGATCAGGGCTTCTCAGTATTATGTTCACTTGTGGTCATAGATCTTAAAATTTGCAAACAAAAGATACTTTAACACTATGTTAGGGTTTCCATCCCTAGTTTCCCTTTCTGTTATCTATCCCCTTCTGTTGGAAAATACACAGGCATTTTTGGGAATTAGCTAAGAGAAACTGTCTTAGGGATATTTTTAGATGGAGTTTAATGTGATAAATTCATGTGATTCACTGTCATTTCCTTGGACAATGGTAGGACTGTCTAATTCCCACCACCCAATGTAGCCCCTGTCAAGTTACAGTGTAAATGCAAAGGTTTTCTGTCATCCTAAGTGCATAAGCACCAGAAATGTGTGAGTAGCAAAAGAGAACAAGATTTGAAAAGGATGGAGCTAGACTTGGTTCCTGGAAAATCTTTTTGATTATCAATATTTTGTCACCATCACCTACTCAAAAGTACATGTTTCCTCATATTAATATAGTGTATGAATTTATAAATTCACAGGTTTCCTTTTTAACATTTTTGTTGAGAACGATATGAAATAGAAATGCTGTGCTTGCAGAGCATTAATCTATATCAATGCTAAAATCAGTAAATCTATTTGTGTGGGATGTCATACCTTGAATTGTGCCTTAGTGTACACTGTGGCCTATCTTGCCCTGATTGTCTGAGGGGTGCAGATGAAACTGAATGAAAAATGGTCACTGGAACAACAAGTAAAACACAGAAAACTAACAAATTAATAAGTGATTTTATTATGTAAAAGAGTGTTTAATCATGGTGCAAGAAAATTGAACTGTTCTGAAATCATATAGCTTGCTATGAAAAATATCGTGTTAAAGATTATCCTAAATTTGATAAGTAAGATATAAAGTTGTATACTATTACCAACAAAACATTATGGAACTGCAAGAAACTTTTCCAGCTATAAAAAGGTCAATTGACCATTCTAGAAAAGAGACTGAATTATATTTTTTATTCATATTATAGACATTTTGTAAAATCACTGATCATATGAGAGTGTATAGCCAAATAGAGAAACAAACATATTATATATAGGTGTCTGACTGCTAATAAAATTATGTAATTTCATGAGATTTGGGGAAACACATTTATTTACTTTTTGACATTTCTAATTTGTTGTGATTTCTCAGTCAAAAGAAATAATAGGCTTTTTTAACTTCTATTTCAATTATAGTTTTGTGTTATTTTAATTAAAGAGGGCCAAATCTTTCATGCTCTGGGACCTGTCAAACCCAGATCCACCCTTGAGTTAGAAAAAAAACAAAATCTTACGTAATATAAATCATGACAAAGTAGAAATAAAAATATAATTAATGAAAAAGGAGAAAGATGCAAGAAGGTCAGACTGTGTGTAAGTAGGTTGATTCCTTTGTTATTTTGGATGAGTTAGGGTAATATATTTTTTTAAACTAGAATAACACTAAAGTAACAGGGGTATATTATATAAATATAACAACTAAAGTATCTAAGAAAAATATATAAGCACAATATTAGATGAAAGATGAAAATAAAGAGCTCTAAAGATTAAAAAGACAGTTCATTTTCTTCTCTTTCATGATATGAGGTTGCAATAGTTATTGATAAAGCTGAAAAAGCAAGACAGAGGCATAAGAATATTTTCTAAAGGTATATTTTTAAATTTTTAAAATTATTTTCATATAAATTCATTAAATTTCATGTAATTTATGACAATACTAATTTTGTAGGGTAAAAGGGAGAATGTGGTAATTCATTGTCATTCACATGACAGTGCTAATAAATACTCCTTGGGGAAAAGAGATATTAAAATTATAAATGGAAAGGAATACAACTGATTGAAAATATACAAATATCAAAGAAATAAGAGAGAACATATATGCTATAGTGACATTTATGTATTAAGAAACACTGAATACTGAAACTATAATACAATTTTAAATAAAAATTCCATGGAATTCCTCTAGAAAGTAAGTTAAGAATCCAATTTATTGGCACCTTTCTTAGTCTAATTGTAAAAATCTAAGTTTTCACAAGTAATAGATGAGCTCTTTCTAAATTTATATGATGGATCTGGCAAAATAATCCCTGAGAAGGGTCACATTTTACGAAGCCCTTTATAAATTTAAATTTTAGAAAATCCCCTAAAATGAGTACACTGTGTGCATATTTTGTGTATATCACAAAAATAAATCCTTTTCTGAAGAAAGATGCTTTTCTTTGCCAGCCTTCTAAGGGCAAAATAAATAGATAATTACAGCTATGTGGACATCTGTCTATTGAGTAAAGCAGAATAAGCCCTCACCATAGTTGGGGTTTCAGTTCTAGGCCTGATTGCATAGCCATTTTGGAACCTCTGCCAACAACTGGGCAGAAGTGTGATTAGATTTGGGCATGGAGGGAAGTAGAAGGATGAATAGATGACCCCTATCCCATCTGAGCCTCAAAAAACACTCATTTTTGCACCCATGACACCCACATGGTTACTGTCCTATCACACCCGCTTTGAAAAATCCACATCAAAGTCAAAGCAAACAGACAGAAACATTCACCTTCAAAACTCTTGAACTAAATCACAATCTGCAGGGTGATGTGTGGGGGCAGTCATCTATTTATTTCCAATTACCTGAGAATAGCAAGAAAAATTTGCTTCCAATAGTCTTGCACCCCAGTTGGTCATCAGCTTTCTGGGACATGACATCGAGGGTCATTAATGCCAAAGCACTTGTTTTCCAGGAGAACTGGCGAAATGTTTCACTGTGCTGGCTGTTGTTAGCTCAGCTGCTACTTGCTCTGGTTGTACTTCAATTTCTCTTTTCATTTTGATTTTGGTCTCCCTTTTTTCTATTTTACTGAGTAATATATGACTCTGAATGATGTGTATTTTGGGAAACTGATGTTAGGTGTGTACTTTATTGACACAGCTGCCAAGAAAATGGCTTAGCCTACATCTCTAAGTAGCACAATTTAATTGTTCTCTATCCCCCACTCACCCATATATAATGGTAAAGGAGAGAAGAGATTGAAGAATTGTAATTTCAACTTTCTCTCCATATTATTAAAAGGAACCCAATTCCCAATCATTAAACTTGAAGCAGGCTGTTCCTTCTCGTGGGACTTTGTGTCCTGAGATACATGTTCCATGGCAACACAACTGTCCACTGGCTTTAGGGGCCCCTACTCACCTAACAGGAGGGTAACTGGAGTCTCAGTTATCATCATTACATTACCCAAAGCTAGAGGCTCTGAGAACAGCTCCACCCCCTTTACTAAGCAAGTGGAGTGATCCATTGCTCCTTCTACTCAACATAGAAACTTCTACGCATTCCAAATTGGCCTATGGTGATGGTGAGACTCTGGCGGAAGAAATTCTTCAGTCTAATGTTATAGGAAATTGTAATTTTGTGCTTTCAGTTTGCCGTTACTTGATGGTTGATATATATTAACTGGCTAATACCCATCAGTATCCCTGTGGCACAGGGCATCTGAACTTCTATTTTCCAATTAATTCTATTTTATATAAATAATGCTTTGTTATGTGCTTAAATATTTGTGTAAGAATAGTCAATTAACTTATTTAATAAAAATAAGTACATTGCAACAATTAAAAATATTTGATAAACAAAAATGTAAGTGCAGGCAATTTTTAAACATTTTGCCGGAGATCAAAAAAATTGTATTTGTGTGTGTATCAGAGAAATGGAAGAAGAGGTCCTAAGAGTTTTAATGAGGGCAAGAACCATCAGTAAGAGAAAACAATATTCATGCAGACTAAACTACCAACCTACCACTATTGTTGGCTACTGATAGATTATATATACTTTATCTAAGACTGTGTATGTGTTTATGAGTGTGCGTGTACATACATGTGTATTGTTTTACATGCAAACATATCTATACAAGAATGTGTATTTTGAAGTGTTGGAATGAGAACACATTATTCTTTGCAAAATGTTTAATCAGAAAATATTCTTCTTGGAGATGAGATAATAGGATTGAAAAAACTATGCAAACTGTAACACATTCCACATATGCTAATAATTGCTATTTGAATTGTATTTGTTATTTTAAATATTAATGCAAAGTAAAACGATCACTTTCTAGTGGAGCAGTGAGGCACTTTAAGAAGTTTGCTCAAGATATACATTGTTCTACATTGGATTGTCACATTTTAGAATATGAGTAGATAGCTCCAATGCAGTACCTCAAATCTTTAACTGCAGAAATTAAATTTTTCTGGTACAATGTGTTCTTCACCAAACTATATTGGCTATTTCCTAGTAGCTTTTGTTTTAGGTAAATATGGATAAATTTTTTTATCTGTATTTTTTTTTTTTTGGCCTTCCCAGTTATACCACATACTTGGAGGCACCAATGCATAATCAATATAGAACTTGATCCCCTTGTATAAGTCACAATTATCTGAATGGAGAATCCATTTTTTCCAGTATATAACCAAACTGCCGATTCCTCTATGTTAATCCATTTATTCAATGAATATTTATCTTGTGTTAATACTCTGTGCCAGGCACTCTGTCTTCTAATATTGCTAACATAGCCATGAACAAATACCCATAGTCTGTCTGCCTGGTACATTGGGTCCAGTTGAACTTCCTTATGCATTGGGTCCAGGGGAGAAAATTAAGTGACCCCAAAATATTTAAACTCATCATTACAAGTTATCCTAGGGAAGATTAAAAAGTTGGGTGAGACAAGACAACCTGGATGTCTGGTAAAATTAGAGCAAGAGAGAGAGACTTGGTCATAAAAGACTTATCTGAGAAAGATAAATTTCAGAATCAAATCTTCAGTTTGAAAAGGATGCTCTTTGGGTCACAGGGAGGGTTGGAGGTGGGGAGCCAGACTCAAAGTCAAGAGCAGTAGTCTAGGCAAGAGATGTGAATGCTTGGACTATACTGGTGGTAGTGATTGGCTCAGAACCAGGATTGAAACTCACCTCTGTCTGGCATCAAAGCCAAGGAGCTCACCCCGCACTCTGATAGGCAGAAAGGTCAGAGTGTGTGCTCTCCTTGTAGCCTGGTATAGCAACTCAGAGCCTGCATTTCTGAGCTGGCCTGTCTGTGTTCAAGTCCAGCCTCCGTGCTTTCCTCATTGTGTACACCATAGAAACTATCTACCACTCATTGCCTCAGTTTCTTATGTTGTAAAATGAAGATGATAATAATAACACCTAACTCATGTGGATGATACAAAGATTGAATGAGTTAACATTTATAAATCTTTACCTCCAAATAAACATAACACATAGGCAGAAAGATATAGATATCCATTAAATAAAATACAATTTTCAATGTGTACTGAGTATTGAAACCACCTGTGCAAATGTTATTTTGATGTACTTCATTAATATATCCTATTTTCAAATGAACATGAGAAAATAATTGTTCATTTGACTGTGTCCTTTCATTGTTTTTTGGTGTAAACTTTAACTTCAGTTGCTTAATTACTTAATTGCCTCCCAAAATGCAAAATACTCAGCACTAGTCTACAAAATAGCTATTATCTTGAAAGTTAGGCAAACACATTTGTTTTTACTTTAACTGCATGCAGGTGAGGGGAAACAGTTTTTACACCCTGGATAATTCTGACATGTAACTAATATACATGTAACTAACATTTTATTTTATTCCCTCTGTTGGTAGATACTATGTCACTTTTCTCAAAAATCGTCTTGTATAAACAAGATCCAGAGAAAAAATAAGTGTAAGAGAAACAAACCTGCTTCATTGCTTGGTTTTACTTTTAACAAACAGCAAAAGAAGTCATCCCTTCTTTGGCTGAAGTAGTTTTAGTTGAGCCCTGAAAATTGCATTTTAACACTGGCTATTGCCACTATTGAAAAGTTCATCTTAGTTTTTCTCATATTCCAGGAACAATGTATTTGCTAAACGAATCATGAATCCGATACAAGCAACTGGTAGAGGTACACAAGACTACCACAAGACTACCTGAGGCAGCCCACAAGCAGAGGTTGGATCAAAGCCAGGCAATGTGAACAGGACAGAATTTCAACGCACTCAGCTTCACTGTGATGACTCATGATCTTCTCAGTTACTTGGATCTGTTACTGGGTAGGATGTTGGACAGTTATCATCTCCAAAGCTACAAGTGCCCAATAAAATAGAAAGTTTCTCTAAAGACCCAGCAGTATTCTTACTCCCAAACAGGCTGCCTATTTGCAGAGCCATGCCTCCCTGTGGCTGGGGGATGGTGGGAGTTATGGCTGAGAATCCTTTTACAGATATCTTCATGCTGTCATGGTCTTGAATCATTCTCTATCCCTTGTCTGCCTCTATTGGTATCTTTTTTGTCTTGGATTATTGTTACCATGGTGACAGCCATGCAAATAAAAACACTGAAAAGAAATTTAAACTTTGCTAACTTCACAAGGAAAGAAGATGGAGAAATAAAACAGATGTGATAACTTGGACATTTCCTGGTGTTTTACCATTGAGAACTAGAGCTCAAAGCTCAGAAAAAAGTATTTTCAAGCAGACCAGACAGGGGCATTCTAGCTTGAAAAGACTTTAGAGTGCAAGATGGAAACGTTTTAAACATGCTTACATAGCAAGATTTTGTTTTCCCCTGCATGCCATGACTAGATGAGATTGACATTGAAAGGAAAGGGGATATAGTAGAGAGAGGGCAGGTTGGAAGGTGAGAAATTCATGAAGATATATGGTCTTAAGAAAAGTTGCATGTTCAAAATGGAAGATTTTCATGGTTTAGTTCTTTTCTCTGCCAGAATCCAAGGAGACTCCAAGGCACTCCTCCTACAAAACGGTGATCATGCTGTTTACTTTATGAAAGTATCCCTTGGTGACAGACTTGAGAGCTGCCCCTGTGCCTAACTGAACAGGGGGAAGAATTGGAAAGAAATGGTAGGACCAGGTGGGGAGCGGGCTTCAAGAATGAGAAATTTTCACCGAGGCAAGTGTATACTTAAAAAGGTATTCAGAATTCAACCATATCCTATATAAGGAGACTGCCCCCTTGTTGAAGGGACCTCAACAGCAGAATAGGCTGAGGACTGTCAGAGCTACACCATACATTTGTCTCCTATATTCTTTGCAGTCACTTCCCCAGCTCAAAATTGTACTAGAGAGAGGGAAGGAAATGGGATGTAAATTGAGTTTAAAGCTTTTAAATAGCTTTAGTTTTTATAGCTAGATCAACCGGAAAGTTATGGTTTCTGCCCAATATGTCATTAAAGTACAGGAAAGGGAGATTTAGCAGAGCAGCACTGAACCCAGTGGTTGGGGAAAAGATTCATATTTATACCCTACTGCATAATTTAGAATCATCAATAAAATGGTGATATATAACATGTATAATATATATGTAGCAAAAATGAATGATAAATCATCTTGTTTATTTGAGTGTTTACTTGTTTATTTTCTCTTTTCTTACACTAGATTATAAGCTCCATTAAAATCCCAACAAAAAATAAGTGTATTTTATATTTATGCTGCATTAAATCAGCCTAAAAATTGTAAAATATAAAAAGCAAATTTTCTCAATCCATCAATGTTTATTATAAGACATTTAAATTTCCAAGGATCTCTGAGTCCTTTGCTGTCCTGAGACTCAATATTTCAATTGCTTATTTCCCCATTTATTCACTCAATAAATACATATTCAACTGCATGCACGTTGCAGTATGGTAGGGAGTGTAAGGACTGCAAACATACTTAAGAAACAGCTTTTTCCAAAGAACATAAAATCTGAGCTGGACAGACAGGGTGAAATTCAATTTATTTGTTGAGAAGCAGGTATAAATTAGAGAATGAAGATGTATTTACAGATGCCAGTAGCTTTTCAGAACACTGCCATGGGTTGGTGAGGTGTGTGATTCTCAGGGAAGGAGTTACAGAGGCATAGAATGTGTGGAGGCTATTGACAGTTGTTGAATGTATTGGTTGGAATAAGTGAGGATGTGGAAGAAGTAAATTGGGACCATTAATGAGATGTGGGGCCCTCTGCAAGGATATCATTAGGCATTTGTAGGGTCTAATGGGGGAGAACCTAGAATACAGTGCTGAAGACTTTGACTTAACCTGATAGGAAACCATATACCATACCACCTTTCTAAAGAAAGACATAAAAGACAGGATTGGCGTAGGGAGAATAGGCAGAAACAACCAGCAGCCAGACTAGGTATGTTTAAGATCAGTGTTGGGTCTAGAGATTGGGGTGAGTCTCAGGATTCCGGTGGGGTCAAACTGTAGAGAGTGGAAGTATATAGAGGCAGAGTAACAGGAATTGTGTTCTTCTTCTTACCAATCACTATTATAAATCTAAATTTATAATCCTAGATGTAATATTTGCAATGTGGTTAACATGATTTTAGAAATATCCTGGGACTAATAAATGGAGAACAGTGATTCTAACCCAAACTTCCTTAGCTAACTGGATTGAACTGAGAAATTTAGAGAACTATGGAGAGCAGTTTTTCTCCCTATGGTGTAATCCAGGAAATGTATTAATATAAGATTATTACATCTGATGTAAACAGTAGGGGCCAGTATTCCTGAAGCTAGATACTTGTATGGTCTTCTGACTCAGCCACTGGAACATCCACAATGTGAACAAACTGAATTTATGTTCTCTTCATGTTGCTTTCATCCTTAAGAAAAGCCCTATAACTGCTGATCAATATGCTGTGCAGAGCCTCTTCCTGAAACTGCTGGATAATTTTTACTGTAGTTATAATTATAACATTTACTCATTTTTTGGCATAATTACTGATGCTCACAGTAGCTTCACTTGAATATTTCAAAATCATTTGAATATTAATTTAAAATATATTTCTTCTGTTTATTCTTCTTTTATTTTTAGCTGCTACAGTTGCTGACTTTCTAAGAGAAGCCAAAAGGGATGTCACTTCCCTGAAGCCTGCCCTGAACTTTGCCACCAAGTAATGAAGTCAGAGCACATGTATCCTGCACTGTTCATTTGTCATTAATTGTGACATGTGAAAATCACTTATATTTTTTAACTCTTTCATTAGTTTTAACTCTATATATGCTTGGAAATTAAGCTAACTTTTAAGTTCTTTGAGAGAAAGTGTGGTAGATCGAAAGGTTGTTATTTCTTCTTAATAACTATTATATCTGAATGTAACAAAATACGATCACATTTGCTTGAAACATTTCCACTTGTCTTTTAGAGACAGAAATGGCTGAGTAATATTCCATTGTATTTATGTGCCACATCTTTCCATTCATCTGTCAATGGGCATTTAGGTTATTTCCATGACCTGGTTATTGTAAATAGCACTGCAATGAACATTCGTGTGCATGTGTCTTTCTGAATAATGGTTTTCTCTGGGTATATGATTAGTAGTGGGATTGCTGGGTCATATGGCAATTCTATTTTTAGTTTTTTAAGTAACCTCCATACTGTTCTTCATTGTGGCTCTATCAATTTACATTCCCACCAACAGTGCAAGAGCATTCCCTTTTCTCCACACCCTCTCCAGCATTTGTTGCTTGTAGATTTTCTGATGATGCCCATTCTAACCAGTGTGAGAGAAATTTGCATTTCTCTAATAATTAGTGATGTTGAGCAGTTTTTTTATGTGTCTCTTGGCCATCTGTATATCTTCTTTGGAGAAATGTCTATTTAGGTCTTCTGCCCAATTTTTGATTAGGTTGTTCGTTTTTTTTTTAATATTGAACTGCATGAGCTGTTTATATATTTTGGAGATTAATCCTTTGTCCGTTGATTCATTTGCAAATATTTTCTCCCATTCTGAGGGTTGTCTTTTTGTCTTGTTTATAGTTTCCTTTGCTGTACAAAAGCTTTTAAGTTTCATTAGGACCCATTTGTTTATTTTTATTTTTATTTCCATTACTCTAGGAGGTGGATCAAAAAAAATCTGGCTGTGATTTATGTCAAAGAGTGTTCTTCCTATGTTTTCCTCTAAGAGATTTATAGTATCTGGTCTTACATTTAGGTCTTTAATCCATTTTGAGTTTATTTTTGTGTATGGTGTTAGGGAGTGTTCTAATTTCATTATTTTCCATGTAGCTGTCCAGTTTTCCCAGCACCACTTATTGAAGAGACTGTCTTTTCTCCATTGTATATCTTTGCCTCCTTTGTCATAGATTAGTTGACCATAGGTGCATGGGTTTATCTCTGGGCTTTCTATCCTATTCCATTGATCTATATTTCTGTTTTTGTGTCAGTACCATACTGTGTTGATTACTGTAGCTTTGTAGTATAGTCTGAAGTCAGGGAGCTCGATTTCTCCAGCTCCATTTTTCTTTCAAACGTTACTTTGGCTAGTCAGATTCTTCTGTGTTTCCATACAATTTTAAGATTTTTTTTCTATATCTTTAAAAAATGCCATTGGTAATTTGATAGGGATTGCATTGTAGAGACGTGAATGGACCTAGAGACTGTCATGCAGAGTGAAGTGAGAAATAGAAAAACAAATATCATATATTAACGCATATATGTGGAATCTAGAAAAATGGTACAGATGAACCAGTTTGCAAGGCAGAGATAGAGACACAGATGTAAAGAACAAACATATGGACCCCACAGGGGAAACGTGAGAGTTGGGGGGTGGTGATGGAATGAATTGGGAGGTTGGGATTGACATATATACACTAATATGTATAAATAGATAACTAAGAAAAAAAAAAAACAAATGGGCTGGCAATTTTCTTTTTGTACCTCAAATGCCTCATACAATCTGAATTGTCGATTACCTTGATCTCTATTTCCCACAAAATTTCCGTCATCTATCAGTATCTTCGTGAATCCTTTCTCAGACCCTTTTATTCTCTTTCACCTTACACTCTGTCTGAAAACAGAGAAACTGGTTTATGCAAATATATTAAGTAAGTGGTCATCTTTCCTAGATAATATAGTGACTTAGCAACTCAAAGAAGTTAAGGTAGGAATTTTTAAAAGCTGCTCTTTTATTGAGACACCTTTTGTTATGACAGAAATCCAGCTGGATAGAGAACTGTCTATCCTGCAAACTGGGCAGCTGAAACTTTCAGTGATCCTAGAAAACTTTTGTTTTTAGAGTGTTCATACAAAACTCTTTGGACTGATTTTTTAGTTCTTTTTGAGATAATTGTACTTTCTTTGCACAGATTCTTCTTCTGATGAACAGAGAAGAATGTACCATTGTAAAGAGATGCCCCAAAAGGAATTGTTGAACTCCAAAAATTCATTATGGTAGTCACATTAAGAAGACTTCTAGAAAGTTCTTCAAACTTTTCTGTGACATCCAAGGGTCTTTCTCAACCATAGACTAAATCCAAGTATACCTCAAATAACTTGGTATTTTGATAGGCAATCAATATTTTGTGATGTAGCCAAACAGTTCTACGAATTTCTCCATGGTTTTAAGAGCTTCCAAGTTTTGGCAATTATGAATAAAGCTGCTATAAACATCTGTGTGCAGGTATCTGTGTGTATATAAGTTTTTGCTCCTTTGGGAAAATACCAAGGATTGTGACTACTGGAGTGTGTGGTAAGAGTACATTTAGCTTTGTTAGAAACTGAAAAACTGTCTTCTAAAGTGACTGTACTACTTTACATTCCTACCAGTAATGAATGAAAGTAATGTTGCTTTACATCCTTGTTAGCATTGGTGTTGTCAGTGTTCCAGATTTTGGCCATTCTAATAGGTGTGCTGTGTTATCACATTGTTGTTTAAATTTGCATTTTCCTAATGACATATAATATGGAGAATCTTTTCATATGCTTAATTGCAAATACTAAATCTTTTTGATGAGGTGTCCATTTAAATATTAAGCCAATTTTTAACTGGATTGTTTGTTCTTGTTACATTTTAAGAGTTCTTTATATATTTTGGATAATAGTTCTTTATCAGATAAGTCTTTGTAAATATTTTCTCTCAGTCTTCTCACTCTTTTGACATTATCTTTATCAGAGCAGAAGTTTTTAAATTTAACTGTCTAGACCCAAGTAGACATTTCTCCAAAGAAGATATACAGATAACCAACAAACACATGAAAGGATGCTCAACATCATTAATCATTAGAGAAATGCAAATCAAAAGTATAATGAGATATTGTCTCACACCAGTCAGAATAGCCATCATCCAAAAATCTACAAACAATAAATGCTGGAGAGGGTGTGGAGAAAAGGGAACTATCTTGCACTGTTGGTGGGAATGTAAATTGATACAGCCACTATGGAGAACAGTATGGAGGTTCCTCAAAAAACTAAAAATAGACCTACCATACTACACAGCAATCCCACTTCTGGGCATATACCCAGAGAAAATCATAATTCTAAAAGAGTCATGTACCATAATGTTCATTGCAGCTCTATTTACAATAGCCAGGACATGGAAGCAACCTAAGTGTCCATCAACAGATGAATGGATAAAGAAGATGTGGCACATGTATACAATGGAATATTACCCAGCCATAAAAGAAACGAAATTGAGTTATTTGTAGTGATGTGGATGGACCTAGAGTCCGTCATACAGAGTGAAGTAAGTCAGAAAGAGAAAAACAAATACCGTATGCTAATACATAAATATGGAATCTAAAAAAAAAAAAAAAGGGGGGTCATGAAGAACCTATGGGCAGGACGGGAATAAAGACACAGACCTACTAGAGAATGGACTTGAGGACAAGGGGAGGGGGAAGGGTAAGCTGTGACAAAGTGAGAGAGTGGCATAGACATATATACACTACCAAATGTAAAACCAATAGCTAGTGGGAAGCAGCCGCATATTACAGGGAGATCAGCTTGGTGCTTTGTGACCACCTAGAGGGGTGGGAGGGAGGGAAGAGATATGGCGATATATGTATATGTATAGCTGATTCACTTTGTTATAAAGCAGAAACTAACCATTTTAAAGCAATTTAAAGTAATTATACTCCAATAAAGATGTTAAAATAAATAAATAAATAAATAAGTAAAATATATGAGGAAGAGCTGTGGACCATAAAAGAAAATAATTAACTGCCTAGATTATCAATTTTTTTTCTTTCATGGATTGTGGCATCGGTGTTATCTTTAAAAAATCAGCACCATGGTCAAGGTCATCTGGATTTTATCCTATGCTATCTCCTAGGAGTCTTATAGTATTTCATTTTAAATTTAGTTCTGTGATCATTTTTATTTAATTTTGGGGGAACCTGTTAAGTCTGTGTCTAGATCTATTTTGTTGTATATGCATATTCAGCTGTTTCAGGACCATTTGCTTCAGACTATCTTTGCTTATTGCATTGCCTTTGTAGTTTGTTTGTTTATTTTATCAAAGATCAGTGGACTATATCTATGTTGGTCTATTTCTGGGATCTTTATTATTTCCATTGACTTATTTGCCTTTTCTTTCATCAATATCACATTGTTTTTATTACTGTAGCTTTTTAGTAAGTCTTAAAGTCAGGTAGTGTCTGTCTTCCAACTTTGTTCTCCTTCAATATCATCTTACCTATTCTGGATCTTTTGCCTTTTCTTATAAAATTTAGAAACAATTTGTTGATATTCACAAAAAAACAAAACTTGTTGGGATTTTGTTTGGGATTGCACTGAATGTATGGATGCACTTTAAAAGAACTGACATCTTGACAATATTTAGTCTTCTTATACATGAACATGGGATATCTCTAGATGTATCTGTCTAGTTTTTTTATATTTCATTAATCAGAGTTTTGTAGTTTTCCTCATATGGACCTTATTTGTATTTTTTGATTTATATCTAAATATTTTATTTCTTTGAATGCTAATGTAAATCGTATTTTGTTTTTAATTTCACATTCCACTTGTTCTGGTATATAGGAAACGAGTTGACTTTTGTATATTAACTTCGTATCTTGCAATTTTGCTCTAATCATATATTAGTTCTAAGAGACTTTTAGTCAATTCTTTTGGATTTTCTACATTGATGATTATGTCATATACAAACAAAGACATATTTGTATCTTCCTTCCAAATATGTATGTATGTGTGTGTATATAAATACATATATATATATATATATATATATATAATTATTTTTTTTTTCTTATTGCATTAGCACTCCAAGCATGATATTCAAAAGGAGTGGTGAGAGGGAACATCCTTTCCTTGAACCTAATCTTAGCAGGAAAGCTTTGATTTGCTCACCATTAAGTAGAGTGTTCGCTGTAGGTTTTGTGTAGATATTCTTTTTTTTTTTTTTTTTTTTTTTAAATAACCAATGAATGACCAGTCCCTCAACTCTTTTTTTTTTTTTTTTTTTTTTTTTAAACTTTGGGTTTATTTATTTTATTTATTTATTTATTTATTTATGGCTGTGTTGGGTCTTCGTTTCTGTGCGAGGGCCCTCTCCAGTTGCGGCAAGCGGGGGCCACTCTTCATCGCGGTGCGCGGGCCTCTCACTGTCGCGGCCTCTCTCGCTGCGGAGCACAGGCTCCAGACGCGCAGGCTCAGCAACTGTGGCTCACGGGCGTAGTTGCTCCGTGGCATGTGGGATCCTCCCAGACCAGGGCTCGAACCCGTGTCCCCTGCATTGGCAGGCAGACTCTCAACCACTGCGCCACCAGGGAAGCCCCCTGTGTAGATATTCTTTATCAAGTTGAGGAAGTTCACCTCTATTCCTAGTTTACAGAGAGGTTTTATCACACATGGGTGTTATATTTTGTCAAATGCTCTTTCTATTGACATGATCATGTGATTTTTGTTCTCTTTTAGCTTATGGATGTGATGAATTACATTAATTGATTTTTGAATGTTGAACTCGCCTTACTTGAAATAAATCCCACTTGGTTGTGGTGTATAATTATTGTTATACATTGTTGAGTTCAATTGTATAATATTTGGGGGTCAGGGATTTTTTTATCTGTATTCCTGAGAGCTACTGGTGTGTTGTTTTATTTCCTTATAACATTTTTTCTGTTTTTGGCATTAGGGTGATGCTCGTCTCATAAAACGAGTTAAGAACTATTTCCTATGCTTCTATGCTCTGCAAGAGATTGAAGAAAATTGGAATAATTTATTCCTTAAATGTATAGTAGAATTCACCAGTGAACCCATTTGGGACTGATGCTTTCCCTTTCAAAAGTTATTTATTATTGATTCAATCTCTTTAGTAAGATAGGCCTATTCAGAATGTCTGTTTCTCTTAGTGTAAATGTTGGCAAATGTTATCTTTCAAGGAATTGGTCCATTTCATTTAGGTTATCAAATTTGTGGGCATAGTTGTTCCTAGCACTCCATTATTATCCTTTAATGTCCATAGGATCTGTATGTTTTAGCTTTCATTTCTGATACTAGTAATTTGTATCCTTTTTTCTTTTTTCTTAGTTAGCCCAGCTTATCGATTTTACTGATCTTTTCAAAGAATCATATTTTAGTTTCATTGATTTTTCTCTACTGATTTCCTTTTTACATTTTCATTGATTTATGATTATTCATTTTATTCTGCTTGCTTTAGATTTAATTCACTCTTCTTTTTTTTTTTTTTTTTTCTAGTTTCCTGAGGAGGAAACTGAGATTATTAACTTTAGATCTTTCTTCTTTTATAACATATGCATTCAACGCTATAAACTTATCTCTAAGCATTATTTTCACTGCATCCCATAAATTTTGATAAGTTATATGTCATTTCCATTTGGTTCAGTTATTAATTCTCTTGAACTTTTTTTTCTTTTATTGATACATTATTTAGTAGTATTTTTTTTTTTTTTTATTTTGGGATTTTCCTTATCTTTCTGTTATTGATTTCTAATTTAATTCTATTGTGGTCTGAGAACAGACATTGTATGATTTCTATTCTTTAAAATTTGTTAAGGTGTGTTTTATTTTTTTGATCCATTCTTACAACCTCTTTCTTTTTCTTGGTATATTTAGACCACTGACATTCAAAGTGATTATTGACATATTATAGATTAATATGTGCCATATTTGTTACTGTTTTCTACTTGTTTCCCTGACTCTTTGTTTTTATTTTTTCTTCTACACTCTTTCTGCCTTTTATGGTTTTAATTATTTTATTTGAATGCATTTTCCCTCCTTCCTTAACATATAATTTATACATCTTTCTTAACTTTAATTTTTAGTGGTTGCCTTAGAGTTTGCAATCTACTTTTACAGTTAATCCAAGGCCACTTTCAAATAACATATTACTTCATGGGCAGTGTGGATACTTCATTAAGACAAAATTATCCAATACTACATATATATATATATATATATATATATATATATATATATATATATATATATATATATATATGAGGGAAGGCATTCTATAGCCTTACAATTAGGTCTCAGTCTTTTAGTGAGCCAATGCCTCTGGACTATAAGCTTCACAATTGTTTCTCAGCTTTTCTTCTTTCCATCTGAGATAGAACAGGATGGCTAGAGTGGGCTTAAGTTCGCTATTTCCCTTCTCCCATGTAGGAGGCTAGAGCTGACTGGAGTTGGGTATTTCACTTCCCTTATGTCAGTTAGGCTCTGATAATGTCCCATCATATTAGGCTCTGGATAACTAGTTTCCTCTGAGGGCAGACCTTTTAAGAACAGTGCTCTAGAGTATTTCAAAATGGTTCCTTTTCCTCTGCCCCTGCCAGAAGCACTGGAGAGTTTTTCTCTGTTATTTACTATGGAAACCAGGTTGAGATCCTGGAGGTAAATCTCACAATACTGTAAGGATTCCCCTATGACTGAGTTCGTCTGGATTTGTTAACTCTTAACTGTGCCTGCAGGGAACCTCCAGCAGTTCATCAATTATAGCTCAGGTTTTCCTACTCTGGCACTGATTTCTATGGCAGTTTCCAGGGTGAATTTTCTGTTCTGGTAAGTCATGATGACCTGTATTTACCTGTCTGTCTCGTCAATCTTTGGGGTAGCAGGTTGCCCGTTTCCTATCCTCTCTTCTTATGTATCCTGGAAGAGTTGGTAATTGTCCATCTGTTTAGCTTTTTACTTGCTCTTAGGACAGAGTGGCAATTTTCAAACTCCTCATATGCAGAACTGGAAACTTGGAAACCTCTCAAAAATGTTATTTTTTTTTTTTAATTTTATTTATTTATTTATTTTTGGCTGCGTTGGGTCTTCGTTTCTGTGCAAGGGCTTTCTCCAGTTGCGGCAAGTGGGGGCCACTCTTCATCGCGGTGCATGGGCCTCTCATTATCGTGGCCTCTCTTGTTGCGGAGCACAAGCTCCAGACACGCAGGCTCAGCCATTGTGACTCACGGGCCCAGTTGCTCCGCGGCATGTGGGATCCTCCCAGACCAGGGCTCGAACCCGTGTCCCCTGCATTGGCAGGCAGATTCTCAACCACTGCGCCACCAAAAGAAGCCCCAAAAATGTTATTTTTATTTCTAGCAACCATAGAAATATAAAGTATGAAAAAAAATGTTAGGCAGGTATATCAGAGAGTTCAGTATACCTTATTATTATATAGAAGTTAATCACTAAAGACTGTATCAGCATTAAATGGTTCATGTAATTCACTTGTGTAAAATGGCCAAGTCGTATTATTTCAGACATTAAAATAAGCAAAGCAGATTGAGCATTTAAGCACTCAGTGACTAATTCAATCTGTAAATGTTCAATGTGTTGCAGTTGTCTTTAATGGTACAACTAGTGAAGAACGTGAGTGGGAAGAAAAGTGGAAATGAAAGTTATTGATGATCCTTGATGTGTATGCAATGATCTCGGCAACATATGAATTTGCTATTATTAGCCCAATGATACATATGAGGAATCTGACACTTAGAGAATTTTGTAATTAGCTGAATATTACTCAAATAAGGATGGATTGTTAAATCTCCTATATGCTGATGAGTCTGATACTTGTTGACAAATCGTAAATGCCCCAAACTTTGCTGGCCATTTATACACACATTGCCTCATCTACTTCCCCAAGCAGATTTTAAGTTTGCTGTCATATTTCCATGTTATATCTGAGGTAACAGAGTCTTAGAAAAATTCTGAAAATTGATCAGAAATTTTATCAAAATAATAAGTGATGGGTTAGTTTTGAAACAAAATCTATCAGAATTCACTGTGACACTCTGTCATGCTATATACCACCCACAATCCAACAAGAAGGAAATATTATTTCTTGAATTTTTTAGAGTTATGGTAGGACAGATGTTTTAGATTTATAATCATAAGTGCAACTTCCTTACCAGTTTAAGAAAAGACGTGATCTTTGGATTTCCAAAAGAGACTGTGTGTGAGCATAAAAATACTTGTAGTATTTTAGAGTTCACTAATCTTTTTCAGATGAGTTATCTTGTATTGTTGGTCCTATGTTATCATATATGATGAATAAATATTTACTAACTTTTATTTCATTCCTGATAGAATTTAAGACCCCGGGGAGCAATAAGAATATGTGATTAATTAGGAATGTGTTTCTGATCAGCTTTATGGTTTTTCTGGTTCAGGGCATTTTCTACCAAGAAGGCACCAAAGCAATTAATGACTTGATAAGAAAAGTGACTCCGTTCCATTCATATTTGTGTCAAAGGGAGAAGCTTTTGTCACTAGCAACTCAAATATGTATACACACAAATTTGCATACACCCAATGCTTTAACCTTTCTTTATAATTTTTATTTTCTCTCTGCTGCCTCTTGAATGTGCTCCGTAAGCTGGAAACTAACTTGGTAAAATGGAACCCCATTCATTTATACCGAGAGTCCCTCAATCAAACTTCAAGTCCTCGTAGGATAGAAATAACCATTCTTTCTCTTCACTTATATGTACTTCCTGCAATTCTGTTACCTATTTTGAAATATAGTGTTATTTTTGTGTACTAAGTTCTATTACCCTCTATTTTTCCCTGCCTCCTTCACAAATAGGGTGCCAGAGTGCTTTCTCTGAAACTTCCTCACATTTGTCATTCCATTGATGTAAACGTACTATTAGTCAATTCAACATTCAAGGTGAGTTCATAACACTGACTTAGAGAAGAGCATTACAGTATTTTCCATGTCATTTTCAATCTCATTCTCATTTTTTTCCTCAACATTGTACACTGAAATACTCACAATGATACATAGAGCCTTTTCCTGTGAGGTTACAATGCAGAGTGAAATAAGAATACTTTCTGGTAATATATTACTTGTCACACAGTGATTTCAAAGCACTTTGTTAGCAAAGAAAGATTATTACCATCAATTTAATGGGAACTGAAACACATAAGTTAAATTACTTTTTCAAAGTTGAACAGAAAGTAAGTTACTACGTTATGAACATAATTCACGTTCCTGTCATTATAGTGTTTAATTCCATCTAGTGGAACACACTTCCTTTCAGGGTGTCTTCTACATAACAATTTACTTCCCACTTGGCAGAACAGAGGCTCAAATTCATGGATATGAGTATCTTCTGTATCAAGGCAGAATCTGGGTTTACCGAATCACATGATGACATGACTTTGGCTGGATGGAGCCAAAGAGAACTGCTTCCCTACATCTAAAACTGCTCACAGGGCTTCCCTGGTGGCGCAGTGGTTGAGAATCTGCCTGCCAATGCAGGGGACATGGGTTCGAGCCCTGGTCTGGGAAGATCCCACATGCCGCGGAGCAACTGGGCCCGTGAGCCACAATTACTGAGCCTGCGCGTCTGGAGCCTGTGCTCCGCAACAAGAGAGGCCGCGATAGTGAGAGGCCTGCGCACCGTGATGAAGAGTGGCCCCCGCTTGCCACAACTAGAGAAAGCCCTCACACAGAAATGGAGACCCAACACAGCCATTAAAAAAAATAAATAAATAAATAAATAAATAAAACTGCTCACATCTTCAAATGTCCATAGACTTATGAAAGCAGATTGAACACAGAATCATTATAGAAATTTAGAGAAAGAGAATAGTTAAAAAATAGAGAATTAAGAAAATAGTCAAGAAAAATAGAAAAAACATCATTTGCAACTGAACTCTGAAGTAATTTAGGTATTGCTTTCTTCGATTATGGGTATAGACATATGTGTGTGTATTTTAAACATTGGGATTATAACCTAGATACCCTTTGTATCTTTCATTAGCTATTTTATTAATTTTCATTACCATTTATTAAAAAAAACTAAATCCTTATATATTAGTCAAATGATCAATCTCTTCTTTTTGGATTGTTCTGTTTTTTACATTGTTTAAAATATACACTATCCTGAGATAACTGAGACATTTTCCTAAATCTTTTTTCTAAAAGAAATAAAAATTATATTTTTCAAACATAAGAATTTATTCTATCTGGAGTTTATTTTATTTTATGTTGATGTAGCATTACATCAATCAAAGCTTCTGTAGCATTGGAAACCAGGCATTAATATTTTTTAAAGCCCTCCCAGTTGATTCTAATATGCAGGCATCATTGAGTACAAGTACTTCATGTAAAACATAAAATAAAAAGTTACTTATATACAAAAAGTAGTTGTTTAATTTATTTCTTTTTTAAAAAGTTATTGATATTAGTATGTAAAATCTCCTGTTGTGTTTTTATCGTCTTTTCACACCTCCTACTCTCTCCTCCACTTAATTTATAGAATAAAATAATTTGTCTTACTCTTTACCTTTGCATTTTTAAAAATTCTTAAAAATCTACTACTTAATTTATCAACTTCAGATGAGATCTTTGACCCTCAACTATTATAAATAAGGCAACAGAAAGTTTATTCCACTTTTCATCTTTCCAAATCCTACCCATTTTTGTCAGCTGTGTCGTTTCTACACTTGTAGATCACTGACATTTATATTCTATTCTGTCACCACATTTCCTGTGTAAGTTTTTGTTTTGATCTGCTAGTTATTTTGCTTTCACCTTCCAGGAGTTTCCAAAATCTCATCTGAGCCATATTCCTTCAGATTTTTCATGTTCAAAACTATAGTAAGTCTTTATCCTTGACAAAGACTTTATTGGGCTGTAAAATTTTGGCCTTCACTTTGCCCCTCTAGAATAACTTATAGACACTGTTTACTGCTTTCTGCACTGACTGTCACTGGAGAGAAGTTAGGCACATTTCTGATTATTTTCCTGGGGAGGCTCTTTATCTTTTTTTTTTTTTTTTTGTCTCTATGGCTGCCCAAAAAATGTGTTCTTTATCTTTAAAGTCCAGTAATTTCAAATATATATATATATATATATTTATTTATTTATTTATTAACATGTTGGTAAGGACCTTTCTGAACCAACTTTCCCTGAAATATTATATAAACTTTCTATTTATAGATGTAAGGCTTCTTTCATTTCTGGAATGATTTCTTGAATAAAATATTCGTGTTGTATTATGTTTTATTGTTTTGGTTTCATTTAGTTTTTCCTCTGATGCACATATTGTTTTATGGGTGTATTATGGATACTGTTTACTGTCTTAAACATCTCTCATTTTTCCTTACTTTCTTTACTGTCTCTTTTTTTCTGTTTTAGTGTGTTTTTCTTTCTCACATCTATCCTTCGTAGTTTATAATATGATAGCAGACACATAATAGCTATATTTTCTACTAATTTTCCTCCATTTTTCTTGTCTTACTGTATATCTTCTCATTGTTGCTACATTTACTCATTTTTTGTAATACTTATATTTAAATGAGATGGAATTTTCCCCAGAAATAAATGTAGATGGTCCCTATGTAAAGAATGAGGAGTTAGAAAAGTAGTCAAGATTTGTCCATTCAAGGCTGTAGTCCCTGTAAATACAGAGATGGCTGGTTTCTTAGAAACATGGCCTCTATACCTAATATTGACTCCTTTGCCCCAGGATCTAATCTGATTGAGAATACATTCTGCCACCAACACTCAGGTCCTTCCTTTCTTTCACTGGCTACTTGTGCCAAAGTGTAAAGCCCTTTCTTCCTTCTCTTTGCTCCTGGACTTCCTGCACTTCTGTTAATTCCAATTACTCCCTGAATTCATGTTCTCTTCAATCCCTTCTCATAAAGTAGCCAGTCAAGGTAAGACTCTTACATTTTGGGAGTAGTTATTGCCTCTCAATTTCTGAGATCAACCACCCTAACCCACCACTTTTCTTTCCTTTCTTCCCTCCTTGTCCGCATATAGATGTAGACTTCTGCCTAGATTTGGGTGTCTTCAGTTTTTTGTTTGTTTTTTTTTTTTTTTTTCTTTTTTAACTCACAAACACAAAATTATTAAAGCATGTTTGGGTTTTTTGCTTGTTTACTTTTGGTTTTTGTCATCTGTATTAATCTCTATGTTAAAAGGTGAAATTTTGTTGGCATGTTGTCTTGTATTAGCACAAATTATTTTTCAACTAGACTCAGACACACTGGCAGCACACAGAATGAAATCAATATTCTGAAAATTCTCACATAAAGACACTTGAAGTGTCTTTGTTGTTGTTTTCTTAAGTGGGATGACAAGTATTTGTCAAAGTCCCCAATATATGGAATGTTAGTGGAATTTTACACAATGCTCCTATATCTTGAAACAAAATAGATTCATAATTTAGCTTCTTTCAAAGCTTTTGGAGGACCTTAGATTTAGCATTAAAATTAAGCAAATAAAATTAAAATGACAATGATATGTACTTACAACATCTATACAACTCATCATTACATCAGACAGGAAAAGGAGACTCACGCTATTGGAGGAACTTTATGCTATTAACATTTAAGTGTTTGCTACACAGGCAGGCTTCTTTGATAATATTATTGGTAGAATGTTCTCACAATGTATTTCAGGACAGACTCAAGTGTGTAATTGCAACTTTATTAGTGAGCCAGTAGGAAGGCAGGCATTGTGGGAGATCTCTACATCCTTATTGGAGAGAGTAAAACTAATGTTTACATCTTTCTTTACTTTTGTTTGATAGTCACATGCTGGACAATCAAGGAAAACTCACAGTTGAGAAAAAACTCTGACAGAAATCAAGATGGCAGAATAAGAGGACACTGAGCTCCCCTCCCCTCAAAAACACATCAAAACTACAATGACATACAGAGCTACTCTTGCTGAAATGGGCTTGGAGACTAGCAAGATGGCTCTTCTTCAACAAAGGCTATTAAAGAAAGATCCAGTAGGAAGGAAGGAGAAAGGATATGGTCAGGACCTGTACCCTCATTAGGTACACAAAAGAGGAGGGGTATATCACAGGCTTGGGAAACCTCCTGGGAACCTAGGGATGTTTTTATTGTTGTTGTTTATTTTTATTATTATTCTTTTTAAAGATGAGTACCCTTAATCCCCTTAAAAGCAACATTATCTGGTGTGTGTTAGAGATGGTGGCTGGAGAAGGTTGCTAAATACATAGCTGTGAGGTTTACTCCCTATAACTGAAGGGATAGTTTCAGCCAATGTAGTTGATATTCTAAGGGAAAAAAAATAAGGCATGTAAAAGGTGTAATTGTTAAATAACAAAAACAACAAACTGAGTATACTATGGCATATGAAAGATAATTAATGGGATGAATAAACAAAAGTTTGAATAGTCATTATCCATAGGAAGACAGAGAAGGATATTAGAAATATGAATTAAGCCAAGAAGCTAGGTGTAAAGAAGAATCAACTGGAGATACTGGGTACCTATAAAATAAAATTTTAAAAAAGAACTAAACTAAACTAATAGAAGCTTTGAATACTGAATAGATACTCTGAAGAAATGAATTTAATTTATTTAGTGGAATGAAGTTGAAGAGAGAAAGAAGTATAGTGACTATATATAAGATAAGAAGGCAGAAATAATTACTAATATGAGAGTATTACTAATAAATAAAAATAGGTTCTATTCATCACACAAAAGCTAGAGATTTAAATTTGCATAAAAAGGAAACATGTGAAAGATGGTGAATTAATGAGGAACACTTCAAGTAAAAACGATACAGAAATCCAGAAAATGATATATTATAAAACACATAAGAAAATAATGGAAAATGTAGGAATTTCATATTAAACAATATTAAATTTTGGATAAAAATTACTAACATGAAAGTATATTATGAACTAGTACAATTAAGAATATAATCAAGAATATATAATCATCATGAAAATGTAAATATCTGACAAAATAACTTAAAATCATAAACCAAAAAACTGACAGAATTATAGAGGAAATAGACAAATCAGCAATTCTAATTTGATATTTTGTCATATATCTTTCAGAACCTGATAGATTAAGTAGAAAAAAACTAGCACATATATTGATTGTTGGAATTACCTGATTAAGAAGCACAAACATTCTACATATAAATTGGGCATAAAGTAATATAATTTTATCTACACTGTATTTATATAGATGTATATATATATATATATATATATATATATATATATATATATAATTTTTACCCAATTAAAATATTGGTCAACATTTCCAATAATAATACATAGACCATTTACAAACTGATCATGTCCTCAATCCTAAATAACACATCAAAAATTGCAAAAGAAAAAATCAAGGTATGTTCTTTGACTGGCATACAATGTCATTATAAATTAGTAAGAATAGTCTAGAATTAAACTTGTATATTAATTTAAATTAAATCTTACTACTAAATAATCTTTGAGTTAGAGAATTTAATCTAAAAGGCGATTGTGAAGATCTTAGAGGTAAATGACATGAAATTACTAATAGTTAAAATCTATGAAAACACAGCTAAACCATTAGTATTTAGAGGGGGATTTAAATTTGGTTATAAATAAGCCAAAAGAATAAATGTAAAAACAACAAACAAACAAACAAAAAAAACCAAACCCTTGTCAGAGAATAGAACGGTGGTTGCCAGGGCCTAGGAAGTGGGAAAATGAAGAGATGGTGGTCAGAAAGTATAAACTTCCAGTTATAAGATGAATAAGTTTTGGGAAATCTAATGTACATCATGGTGACTATATTTAACAAAACTATTATATTTTTAAAAGGTGCTAATGTATCTCAAATGTTCTCATCACACAAAAAATAAATAGTTAAATAAAAAAAAAAAAAAAAACCCTTGAAACTAAAAACTAAACAAACAAAAAATTCTAGAGAGGCATTAAAAAAATAAAAACATAAAAAGATAATAAAGGAAATCATAAAGATAAAGGAAGAAGTCAATAAAGAAGATAAAATATTGAAGATTTCAAAAGTCTAACTGGTTTTCAAAAACATTTAGAAAATATAGAGATACCTCTGCCAAGTATAATGAAGGGAAAAAGAGAGATGATGCAAGTGAAAAAATTTCAAAATAAAATTGTGGAAAAACTTCATCTGCCCATCATAGTAACAAATAATTTAAATAATACTATAAACAATCACACCTCAATATGTTTTTAGCCTGGAAAAAATAGATACATTTATAATGAGGTTATAAAATGTTAAGTATGAAGAAGAGGAACAAAAATCTTAGATATATCAAAAATTATAAAGAGATTGAAATTTTCAATCTACTTTTTCCTCCAGCAAAGGCCAGAGTCGTTCTCACTTGTAGAAGTTGTTCCAGAAGAGGCAGAAACCTATCCAGGTGTTTTTATGAGCCTACTATAATTTTATTGATAAAATTAGATAAGGATAATTCAGAGACAGTGAATTATAGGCCTGTTTTATTCCTGATATAGATGCAAAATTCCTAAATAATATATACCCTAAAATAATCCAATTTTGTGCTAAAAGTAATATACCAAGATGAAATACATTATGTATATCCTAAACATATGTTACGCAATAAAACAATGAAAAGTCAATATATATAATTCTATC
Source organism: Balaenoptera acutorostrata (assembly GCF_949987535.1). Taxonomy (NCBI): domain Eukaryota; kingdom Metazoa; phylum Chordata; class Mammalia; order Artiodactyla; family Balaenopteridae; genus Balaenoptera; species Balaenoptera acutorostrata. Next base: position 38,614,307 of record NC_080076.1, read on the forward strand.
TCTATCAATAGATGTATATAGATATGTATTTAATCTATCTATATGTATAGAGGCTGGGGTCCAAGGTGCCAACAGAATTGGTTTCTCCTAAGGCCCCTCTCCTTGGATTGCAGATGGCCACCCTCTTGCTGCTCTTTACATGACTTTTTCTCTATGTCTACATACCCCTCGTATCTCTTCCTCTTCTTATAAGGTCACCAGTCATATTGTATTAGGACATTATCCTAAGGGCCTCATTTTAACATAATCATTACTTTAAAGACTTTATTTCCAAATATGAGTTACCCATATCTCAGAATGAGAATTCAAAATTCCCATTGAGGGGTTAGGATTACAAAATGTGAATTTTGGGCTAACACAATTCAGCCCATATTGCCATAGATTAAAAACATTAAAAGTTAAAACCTCAGAAGTATATTTGGCAATCTAGACAGAATTTGAAAAGTGTTAAGTGAAAAAAGGTAAGAGGTATAATTCTACTTATATAGCTCAATAAAATATTTGTAAATTAAATGCACACTTACAGCTATTAATACATTTATTAAATTAATACCTACATAATTACTATATATTTTAGAAGAAGACATATATATAAAACATATTTGACATGAAAGTCAGAGTCAATGAAAGGGGACAGAATAGAAATTCAGACTGGATAAAAAGAGAAGAAAAAGTAAAACAAAAAAGTAGTTTTGTAAAGACTAATGATGAGTTTGATAAAATCAATTCTAAAATTGGAGATTAAAACTTAAAAAGCTGATGATCAAACATGTACAGATAGTTATGTTGTGAAGACATGCATTAGATGTAAAGTTACAGGCACTTTTTAATACTGAGTTGACATTGTCATAAATATTGTTAATTTTATTACTGCAGGATCATTAAACTGAACACTAACTTACTGGGATTAGGTGATGGAAATGAAAACAGAGGAAAGGATCGAAGTTTTTTAAAAACAGTATAGGATAGAAGGAATGAATTATAGCCACGGTAGACATTAGAGCACTAGATTAAAACACAGCTACAGCAAAGCTAAATTGGCATCAAATTCTATCAATTTGGGCATGAACACTCTTGCAAAAAGGGGCATGGGAATAAAACTTGGAACTGTACATGTGTTTATTTGTTAGGGCTGTGGACTGGAGAACAAGACAGGGCATTATTTACAGTAAATATTGAGGAGAACAATAATATTCTCATCTAAATTTTTCTACAGTATTCTGGCCAAACCAAATGGGCTAAATGGACCTAATGGTTGATCCTGAGAAATTTTAGAGAAGGTTTCATATGTGTCCTCTCCTGAAAAAAGAAAGAGTCTGGACAATCATAGGTTTCAAATATGAATAACTCCAAGGAGCTTCTACCTCAAAGTAACAATTTTCTAGCAAGGTTTCCCTTCTCTTCCTTTTCTTCATAAAAATTAGGAAGAATTTCTAATTCTTTTTCTTTCTAATTCTTTCTAACTCTAATTCTTCTATTCGCTGAGATTCTCACCTGAATATTTGATTCTTTATAATCGTGCAGCATAGCAAAATTTATACATAATAATATTTATTATTTACTCATTTATGAAATAAACAGTTCTTGATTCCCTATTCTGACCAGGCAACGTCCTAAGAACAAAGTATAAGACACATAAAATGAGAGCCCTGCCAACGGTTTAGCTCATATCCTTGTAAAAGTCAAAACAAACATAATTATACAAGAAAAGTGTGACAATTAAGCAAATAATAAGATATACAATGATTGCCTTAATGCTATGGTATCATAAAAGAAGATAGCCTAACTCACCTTGCCCAGAAGAGGTGGTCAGGGAAGTCCGGATGACATGGCTGCAGGGTCATATCTTGAAAGTGAAGTAAACATTTGTCAGAAAAACAAAGAAAGAGAATGTTGTGCACTTGGAGAAGGGCAGAACATGGGGGTCACATTATTATTATTATTATTATTATTATTATTATTATTATTTTTGTTTGTTTGGTTGCGTTGGATCTTCATTACTACACGGGCTTTCTCTTGTTGCGGCGAGCAGGGGCTACTCTTCCTTGCCGTGCGTGGGCTTCTCATTGCGGTGGCTTCTCTTGTTGAGGAGCACGGGGTCCAGGCACGCAAGCTCAGTAGTTGTGGTTCACAGGTTTAGTTGTTCCACGGCATGTGGGATCTTCCCGGACCAGGGATCGAACCTGTGTTCCCTGCATTGGCAGGCGGATTCTTAACCACTGTGCCACAGGGAAGTCCCAGGAGTCACATTATAAGCATGCTTAACATACATGAATTAAAATAAATGTGCAGCACAAGCCAACAATATGAAAATCTGTTTCAATTATTGAGAAAAATTTGGCTGCATTGAATTTGTGGAGAAAGAATACAGTATACATAAAATATGAATATCATACTTTATGGCAGTTTTCAAAGGAGATTATGGCAATGCCTCAATTGTTGTTATATGCACTGAATTTTTAGTCTAATATTTGTGTAAGCATATTGGTAATGTACCAACATTGTATTTCAAAATGCCTACAGCATGATGGGAAAGTACATGATGGAGTTCAAGGGATGATGTTCAAGGGAGACATATTCAAAGGCTTCATGGGCCCTGCTGATGGCTTAGATTTCTTTCCTAATATTTAGTGACAATTTTAGTCAAGGTAGTGACAGAATCAAGTAGACGTTTAAGAGAAATAAACACGGTGATGTTATTGGACAATAGATTGAAAAGAGGCAAGCCTGGAGGCATGAGGAGCAGTTAGTAGATAATTTCAGTTATCTTGTAGGAGATTATGAGTTGAGTCAAGGAAAGAGCAATGGGGCTGGACAAAGAGGGCAGATTCAACTGGCTTGAAAGCAAGAGGAGCAACAAGACATAGTGACCAAGCGTAAGGAGAGGGAGAGGCAGGGAAAGGAAGGGTAATATTTTTTGGTATCTGGCTTGGGAAACTCTAAACATGGCATCATTATATAGCACTGAAGAGGATGCATTTTACTTGGGATACTATTGGAAATCCAACTGGATAAGTACCAGTATCTTAAAGTCTAGACAAAAGATATAAAATTGTAAATAATTTGTTAAAATGACTCAGTGGTTAAAGCCACAAGAGTAGATGAAGTTGCCTAGAAAGAGTTTATGGAATACTAGATTTACATTTTTTTATTTAATTTGATAATAACTTGGTTATTTAAAATCAATTTTGTGATAAAACTTACTCATGAGACAATCATCTGTTCATGACTTAACATCTATGAGGTGTATTTTTGTTTCTATGTTCTTATTATTCTAATAAAGGGCAGCATTGTGCCCTTGAAACAGCCCAGTCTATCTTTACATACAGACTAGGTTTGAAATCTAGTCTACACCTGATTTCTGAGTGGATAAAATGAGGTAAAAAATCTAATACACATGCACAAGTTCTGACTTAGAGTGAGCATTTTACTACAATTAGCAGACTTTGTTCTTGTATTTTTGCCAATTCTGTGAGCATAGGCCAATAATTGGCACAGAATCAATAACTATGGATTATAGAAGGATGTTGAGTGCCTTAATAGGGTGTAAGGACTTTAATTGATTCCATTCAAAGACAAGATCAAGAGGCAGAGGAGGCAGATAGGGAAGAGAGTTTCATATTTTCAACTACATGAACCATTACTGTTTCTTCCTTTCTTCTGAATTTTCAGTTACAATTCTTTGAAAATCAGTAAAAAAAAAAAAAAAATCTCCAATTTAGGCCTTTATAGTACCTCTACAGTCCACTAGGAGAAAATTATGCCTGGTCTGGTAGAAAGAAAATAGATTTAGGAATCAAATCATCTTTCAGATTCTAAATCCATATTAAAACACTATGAACTGAGGGCCATAACTTAACTTGGGGGGGGGCTCAGTTTCACTCTCTGTGAAAAGGGGTACTACATACTTGCCCTGCATGTATAAAAGGTTCCTGATGAGAAGAAAAAATAAAATAGAAATATATTAAAGTAATATAAAATGTTAAAACATGATATTAATAATCTAATAATATTTATATTTAAATAACCTATTACCATGTGATCCTTAATATTTTAAAGTAAAATGAGAATGTCAATCTTTCCTTTTATTTTATGCAATGAAATATGCTGAATCATACATGCAAACCAATGAAAATGGCTACACTTGAACATATATGTGTGTGCTCATCTCAATATTTTTTTTAGCTTCTTAACCAAGGGTTTCAAATTAGGAATACTTTTTATATACAGTTTTTATAAGGACTTCTTTTATGAGAAAATGTGCTCTGAAATAGTGAAATTTATAATAATTATATGATGCTGTGTCTTCATTTATTCCAAGATACTATCAATTATAAAGTGTACTGTTATTTCATGTTGCACTAAGAAGGGAGGCGGTGAGAGCATAGCTACTTAAACTCCAACACATATCAATCTTGACTTCAGAGTTATTAAAATGTTAAGGAATATGTACATAGGCTCTCTGATAAATGAAAATGGTGTCTTGAACTTGTGCAATCATTCCTTTTTTGCATATATTATCTTAATTCATCATCACAAGATATTAATATTTCTCTTAATACAGAGTAGTGGAACTATAATTCACAAAAATAAATTATTTGTGTAATATCACAGATTATAAGACATATGGGCAACAGCAACCCAAGTATTCTCCTAAGGAACTTTGTTTTCTTCTTGTACCATGCCTTATAAAACAAAAGAGAAAAAAAAAAAAAAACAATTTTGGGAGTCATAGAAACTTGAAGATAGCAGGAATAGAGGCTCTAATCCATGCTCTCCATTAATGCAGAGGTCAATTCCACTTAGTAGTTTATTTTCTGGCTTCAACTGAACATTTCTTCTGAAGTTAATTTGACTTGAGCAATTGATATGACCCAGTGAAGAGAGAGATTTAGGATCCTAAATATGAAAAATAAGGAAACAAGAGGGAGGAACTCACTATAGATAACAAAAATAACATCAAGTTGAGTCATGTTAAGTTTGAGGTTTTTATGGTACATCAAAATACTGTTCTATAAAATGTTGGTGATGGATACTATACATAGAGAATCCTAAAGATGCTACCAGAAAACTACTAGAGTTAATCAATGAATTTGGTAAAGTAGCAGGATACAAAATTAATGCACAGAAACCTCTTGCATTCCAATACACTAATGATGAAAAATCTGAAAGTGAAATTAAGAAAACACTCCCATTTACCATTGCAACAAAAAGAATAAAATATCTAGGAATAAACCTACCTAAGGAGACAAAAGACCTGTATGCAGAAAATTATAAGACACTGATGAAAGAAATTAAAGATGATACAAATAGATGGAGAGATATACCGTGTTCTTGGATTGAAAGAATCAATATTGTGAAAATGACTCTACTACACAAAGAAATCTACAGATTCAGTGCAATCCCTATCAAACTACCACTGGCATTTTTCACAGAACTAGAACAAAAAATTTCACAATTTGTATGGAAACACAAAAGACCCCTAATAGCCAAAGCAATCTTGAGAACGAAAAATGGAGCTGGAGGAATCAGGCTCCCTGACTTCAGACTATACTACAAAGCTACAGTAATCAAGACAGTATGGTACTGGCACAAAAACAGAAATATAGATCAATGGAACAGGATAGAAAGCCCAGAGATAAACCCACACACCTATGGTCAACTTATCTTTGATAAAGGAGGCAAGTATATACAGTGAAGAAAAGACAGCCTCTTCAATAAGTGGTGCTGTGAAAACTGGACAGGTACATGTAAAAGTATGAAATTAGAACACTCCCTAACACCATACACAAAAATCAACTCAAAATGGATTAAAGACCTAAATGTAAGGCCAGACACTATCAAACTCTTAGACGAAAACATAGGCAGAACACTCTATGACATAAATCACAGCAAGATCCTTTTTGACCCACCTCCTAGAGAAATGGAAATAAAAACAAAAATAAACAAATGGGACCTAATGAAACTTAAAAGCTTTTGCACAGCAAAGGAAACCATAAACAAGACCAATAGATAACTCTCAGAATGGGAGAAAATATTTGCAAATGAAAGAACTGACAAAGGATTAATCTCCAAAATTTACAAGCCGCTTATGCAGCTCAATAAGAAAAAAACAAAAAACCCAATCCAAAAATGGGCAGAAGATCTAAATAGACATTTCTCCAAAAAAGATATAAAGGTTGCCAACAAACATGTGAAAGAATGCTCAACATCATTAATCATTAGAGAAATGCAAATCAAAACTACAATGAGATATCATCTCACACCGGTCAGAATGTCCATTATCAAAAAATCTAGAAACAATAAATGATGGAGAGGGTGTGGAGAAAAGGGAACCCTCTTGCACTGTTGGTGGGAATTTAAATTGATACAGCCACTATGGAGAACAGTATGGAAGTTCCTTAAAAAACTAAAAATAGAATGACCATACGACCCAGCAATCCCACTACTGGGCATATACCCTGAGAAAACCATAATTCAAAAAGAGTCATGTACCAAAATGTTCATTGCAGCTCTATTTGCAATAGCCAGGACATGGAAGCAACCTAAGTGTCCATCATCGGATCAATGGATAAAGAAGATGTGGCACATATATACAATGGAATATTACTCAGCCATAAAAAGAAACGAAATTGAGTTATTTGCAGTGAGGTGGATGAACCTAGAGACTGTCATACAGAGTGAAGTAAGTCAGAAAGAGAAAAATAAATACCATATGCTAACACATGCATACGGAATCTAAGGAAAAAAAAAAAAAGGGCATGAAGAACCTAGTGGCAAGAAGAGAATAAAGACACAGACCTACTAGAGAATGGGCTTGAGGATATGGGGAGGTGGAAAGGTAAGCTGTGACAAAGTGAGAGAGTGGCATGGACATATATACACTACCAAATGTAAAATAGATAGCTAGTGGGAAGCAACCGCATAGCACAGGGTGATCAGCTCTGTGCTTTGTGACCACCTAGAGGGGTGGGATAGGGAGGGTGGAAGGGAGGGAGATGCAAGAGGGAAGAGATATGGGAACATATGTGTATGTATAACTGATTCACTTTGTTATAAAGCAGAAACTAACACACCATTGTAAAGCAATTATACTCCAATAAAGATGTTAAAGAAAAAAAAATGTTGGTGATGTAGACTTTCAATTTTAGCTTAGAAATGCAGAGAACTGAAAAAAGCAGTACTCCTATGATTAAAAAAAGAAATTACTGCACCAATCTTCCCCAGAAAGAGAGAAACAGAAAAAATTTATTCCAAGGTATGATGACCAGAACTTCCCTAATTTGACGAAAAACATTAATTTACATATCAAAGAAGCTCCATGAATTTTGAGTAAACACAGTGATATTCATACCTAGACACATTGTAAAGAAACTGTTGATAGACAAAGATGAAGAGAAAATCTTGCAACTAGCCATAGTAAAATGGCACATTATGTACAAGGAAAAACAATAATACGCCTACTTCTCATCAAAATCAATGGTCAGTGCAAAGGCATAGAAAAAGTATTGAAAGAAAAGAAAAATAAAGTGTCAATCAATAATTCTATACCCATAAAAACTATACTTCAAGAATGAAGGCAAAATAATGACATTTCCAAAAAAAAGACTTAGAGAATTTGTTATTAGAAGCCAAATACTAAACGAAATTCTGCAGGCTAAAAGGAAGTGATTCAGTAATACTAGATAATTTGAATCTGTGAAGAAATATAGAACACTAGTAATAGTAACTATTCAGGCAATTATAAAGGCAGCATAGACATTTTTTTTTAAATTTTTTTCTCTTAAATGATTTAAAAGATTTTCTATAAGACAATATTTTAAATATATTATTGTAGGATTTATTTAATGATTTAATAAACACACACACACTAACTTGTATTAATTTCAAAGCCAATATTATAAGGTGACAAACCCTATGACCCACTTATGTAATATTCTCCAAAAGACAAGCAATACTATTGGAGAAGAGATCAGACATTGCCAGAGGTTAGGGAAAGAGAGAGGGTGACTATAAAGTGATAATTTGAGGGAGAATTGTGATGGGATTGAACTGTTTAGCATCCTAATTATTATTACACGAATCTATACATGTATAAACATTGACAGAAATAAACATCCTGCAAAGTAAATTTTACATAATGATAATTTAGAAAATAAAATTTAAATTGATAAAAATGCCATATGATGGAGGTTGGGTCAAGATGGCAGAGTAGAAGGACGTGTGCTCACTCCCTCTTGCAAGAGCACCAGAATCACAACTAACTGCTGAACAATCATCAAGAGGAAAACACTGAAACTCACCAGAAAAGATACCCTACATCCAAAGACAAAGGAGAAGCCACAGTGAGACAGTAGGAGGGGCACAATCATGATAAAATTAAATGTCATCACCATTGGGTGGACCACTCACAAACTAGAGAACAATTATACCACAGAAGTCCATCCACTGGAGTGAAGGTTCTGAGCCCCACATCAGGCTTCCCAACCTGGGGGTCCAGCAATGGGAGGAGGAATGCCCAAGAATCGGACTTTGAAGACCAGGGGGATTTGATTGCAGGACTTCAACAGAACTGGGGAAAATAGAGACTCCACTCTTGGAGGGCATGCACAAAGTCTTATGTGCACCAGAACCCATGGGACAGGAGCAGTGACCCCATAGGAGACTGAACCAGACTCACCTGCTAGTGCTGGAGGATCTCCTGTAGAGGCAGGGGGCAGCTGTGGCTCACTGCAGGGACAAAGACACTGGCAGCAGAAAGCAGAAGTTCTGAGAAGTACTCATTAGCCCCACCAAAGAGTCTGTAGGCTCCAGTGATGGGCCATTTCAGGCCAAACAACCAACAGGGAAGGAACACATCCCCACCAATCAGCAGACAAAAGGATTAAAGTTTTACTGAGCTCTGCCCACCAAGCAACACCCAGCTCTCCCCACCACCAATTCCTCTCATTAGGAAGCTTGCACAAGCCACTTACACCAGTAGGAAGACAGCATAAGTAAGAAAACTACAATCCTGCAGCCTGTGGAATGAAAACCACATTCACAGAAAGATAGACAAATGAAAAGGCAGAGGATTAGATCCTAGATGAAGGAACAAGATAAAACCCCAGAAAAACAACTAAATGAAGTGGACATAGGTAAATATCCAGATAAAAAATTCAGAAAAATAATAGTAAAGATGATTCAGGACCTTGGAAAAAGAATGGAGGCAAGGATCAAGAAGATGCAAGAAATGTTTAACAAAAACCTAGAAGAATTAAAGAATAAACAAACAGAGATGAACAATACAATAACTGAAATGAAAAATACACCAGAAGGACTCAATAGCAGAATAACTGAGGCAGAAGAATGGATAAGTGACCTGTAAGACAGAACGGTGGAACTCACTGCTGCAGAAGAGAATAAAGAAAAAAGAATGTAAAGAAATGAAGACAGCCTACGAGACCTCTGTGACAACATTAAACACACCAACATTCACACTATAGGGGTCCTAGAAGGAAAAAAGAGAGAAAGGACCTGAGAAAATATTTGAAGAGATTACAGTCAAAAACCTCCCTAACATGAGAAAGGAAATATCTACCCACGTCCAGGAAGTGCAGAGAGTCCCAGGCAGGGACAAAGAAAAAGTATTAAAAGAAACAAGGGAAAAAAGACAAATAACATACAAGGAATCTCCCATAAGTTTAACAGCTGATCTCTCAGCAGAAACTCTGCAAGCCAGAAGGGAGTGGCATGATATATTTAAAGTGATGAAAGGGAAGAACCTACAATCAAGAGTACTCTACCCAGCAAGCTCTCATTCAGATTTGACAGAGAAATCAAAAGCTTTACAGACAAGCAAAACCAAAGAGAATTCAGCATCACCAGACCAGCTTTGCAACAAATGCTAAAGGAACTCCTCTATGTGGGAAAGAGGCTAGGAACTTAAAACAACCTTATACATATATTGCTGCTATATCAAAACCTCATGCAATCAGCAAACCCAAAACCTACAATAGATACAGACAAAAAAAGAAAAAAGTAACCCAAACACAACACTAAAAATGGTCATCAAACCACAAGAGAAGAGAACAAAAGATGAAGGAAAGAAAAAAAACCCTACAAAAACAAACCCAAAACAATTAAGAAAATGGCAATAGGGAACACGCATATCGATAATTACCTTAAATGTAAATGTATTAAATGTGTCAAGCAAAAGACATAGACTGGCTGAATGGATATGAAAACAAGATCTGTATATATGCTGTCTACAAGAGACCCACTTCAGACCTAGGGACACATACAGAATGAAAGTGAGGGGATGGAAGAAGGTATTCCATGCAAATGGAAATCAAAAGAAATCTGCAGTAGAGATACTCATATCATACAAAATATACTTAAAAATAAAGACTGTTATAAGAGACAAAGAAGGACACTACATAACAATCAAGGTTTCAATCCAAGAGGAAGATACAACAATTTTAAACGTATATGCACCCAACAAAGGAGCACCTCAATATATAAGGCAAATACTAACAACCACAAAGGGAGTAATCAACAGTAACTCAATAATAGTGGGGGGGCTTTAACACCTCACTTACACCAATGGACAGATCATCCAGACAGAAAATACATAAGAAACACAGAACTTAAATGACACATTAGACCAGCTGGACTTAATTGATATTTATTGAGCACCCTCTCCAAAAACACAAGAATACACATTCTTCTCAAGTGCCCACAGAACCTTCTCCAAGATTGAGCACATCCTGGGTCACAACATGAGCCTCAGTCAATTTAAGAAAATTGAAATAAAATCGAGTAAGTTTTCCAACCACAAGACTATGAGATTAGAAATAAACTACAAGAAAAAAACTATAAAAAACACAAACACGTGGAGGCTAAACTATATACTACTAAAAACAAATGGATCACTGAAAAAATCAAAGAGGAAATCAAAAAATACCTAGAGACAAATGAAAATGAAAACACAACAATCCAAAACCTATAGGATACAGCAAAAGCAGTTCTAAGAGGGAAGTTTATAGCAATACAATCCTACCTCAAGAAACAAGAAAAATCTCAAATATAGAACCAAATCTTACACCTAAATCAACTAGAGAAAGAAAAACAAACAAAACTGAAAGTTAGTAGAAGGAAAGAAATCATAAAGATCAGAGCAGAAATAAATGAAATAGAGACAAAGAAGACATTAGCAAAGATCAATGAAACTAAAAGCTGGTTCTTTGAAAAGATAAACAAAATTGATAACCCTTTAGCCAGACTCATCAAGAAAAAAAGGGAGAGGACTCAAATCAATAAAATTAGAAATGAGAAAGGTGAAGTCACAACTGACACCACAGAAATACAAAGGATAAAAAGGGACAACTATATGCAATTGTATGCTAATAAAATGGACAACCTGGAAGAAATGGACAAATTCTTAGAAAGGTATAACCTTCCAAGACTGAACCAGGAAGAATTAGAAAATATGAACAGACCAATTACAAGCACTGAAATTGAAACTTTGATTAAAGACCTCCCAGCAAACAGAAATCCAGGACTTGATGGCATCACAGGTGAATTCTATCAAACATTTAGAGAAGTACTAAGACCTATCCTTCTCAACCTCTTCCAAAAAACTGCAGAGGAAAGAAAACTCCCAAACTCATTCTATGAGGCCACAATCACCCGATACCAAAACCAGACAAAGATACCACTAAAAAAGAAAATTACAGGCCAAAGTCACTGAGGAGCATAGACCCAAAAATCCTCAACAAAATACTAGCAATTTGAATCCAACAATACATTAAAGGATCATACGCCATGATCAAGTGGGATTTATCCCAGGGATGCAAGGATTTTTCAATATCTGCAAATCAATCAGCATGATACACCACACCAATAAATTGAAGTATAAAAACCATATGATCATCTCAATAGATGCACAAAAAGGTTTTGACAAAATTCAACACCCATTTATGATAAAAACTCTCCAGAAAGTGGACATAGAGGGAACCTACTTCAACATAATAAAGGCCATATATGACAGACCTACAGCTAGCATCATACTCAATGATGAAAAGCTGAAATCACTTCCTCTTAGATCAGAAACAAGACAAGGATGTACACTCTCACCACTTTTATTCAACATAGTTTTGGAAGTCCAACTAGGTCAATCAGAGAAGAAAAAGAAATAAAAGTAATCCAAATTGGAAAAGAAATTATACTGTCACTGTTTGCAGATGACATGATACTATACATAGAAGATCCTAAAGACACTACCAGAAAACTATTAGAGCTAATCAATGAATTCGGTATATTTGCAGGCTACAAAATTAATACACAGAAATCTGTTGCATTTCTATACATTAACCATGAAAGATCAGAAACAGAAATTCAAGAAATAATCCCACTTACCACTGCATCAAGAAGAATAAAACACTGAGGAATAAACCTACCTAAGGAGACAAAAGACCTGTACTCTAAAAACTCTAAGACAGTAATGAAAGAAATCGAAGAAGGCACAAACAGATGGAAAGATATGCCATGTTCTTGTATTGGAGGAATAAATATTGTCAAAATGACTATACTACCCAAGGCAATCTACAGATTCAATGCAATTCCTATCAAATTACCAATGTCATTTTTCACAGAAATAGATAAAAAAAAAATCTTAAAATTTGTATGGAGACACAAAAGACCCCAAATAGCCAAAACAATGTTGAGAAAGAAAAATGGAGCTGGAGGAATCAGGCTCCCTGACTTCAGACTATAATACAAAGCTGTAGTCATCAAAACAGTATGGTACTTGCACAAAAATAGAACTATAGATCAATGCAACAGGATAGAAAGCCCAGAAGTACACCCACACACCTATGGTCTATTAATTTACAACAGAGGAGGCAAGATATACAATGGTGGAAAGACAGTCTCTTAACAAATGGTGCTGGGAAAACTGGACAACTACATGTAAAAAAATGAAATTAGATCATTCTTTAACACCATACACAAAAATAAGTTCAAAATGGATTAAAGACCTAAATTTGAGACTGGACACTATAAAACTCCTAGAGGAAAACATAGGCAGAACACTTGCTGACATAAATTGCAGCAATATCTTTTCTGATACATCTCCCAGAGTAATGGAAATAAAAACAAAAATAAGCAAATGGGACCTAATTAAACTTGAAAGCTTTTGCACAGCAAAGGAAACAATAAAGAAAATGAAAAGATAACCCACAGATTGGGAGAGAATATTTGCAAATGATGTGACCGACAAGGGATTAGTCTCCAAAATCTACAAACAGCTCATGCAGCTTAATATCACCAGAACAAATAACCTAATCAAAAAATGGGCAGAAGACCTAAATAGACATTTTTCCAAGGAAGACATACGGATGACCAAGAGGCACATGAAAAGATGTTCAACATTGCTAATGATTAGAGAAATGCACATAAAAACTACAATGAGATATCACTTCACACCAGTCAATATGGTTATCATTAAAAAGTCCACAAACAATAAATGCTGCAGAGGGTATGGAGAGAAGTGGACCCTCCTACAGTGTTAGTGGGAATTTAAATTGGTACAGCCACTATGGAGGACAGTGTGAAGCTTCCTTAAAAAACTAAAAATAGAGCTACCATATGACCCTGCAATCCCACTCCAGGGCATATATCTGGAGAAGAACATGGTCTGAAAGGATCCATGCAACCCAATGTTCATTGCAGCACTGTTCATAGCCAAGACATGGAAGCAACCTAAATGTCCATTGATAGAGGAATGGATAAAGAAGTTGTGGTACATATATACAGTGGAATATTACTCAGCCATAAAAAAAGAATGAAATAGTGCCATTTGCAGTAACATGGATGGACTGAGAGATGGGCTCATACTGAGTGAAGTCAGAGAAGAGAAATATCGTATGATATCACTTATATGCGGAACCTGAAAGAAATGATACAAATGAACATATTTACAAAACAGAAATGGACTCACAGACTTAGAGAATGAATGTATGGTTACCAGAGGGGAAGGGTGGAGGGAAGGGATAGTTAGGGAGTTTGGGCTGACAGGTACACACTGCTATATTTAAAAAAGATAACCAACAAGGTCCTACTGTATAGCACAGGGAACTCTGCTCAATGTTATGTGGCAGCCTGGATAGGAGGGTAGTCTGGGGGAGAATGGATACATGTATATGTATGGCTGAGTCACTTTGTTGTGCACCTGAAACTATCACAACATTTTTAGTCAGCTATATTCCAATATAAAATAAAAAGTAAAAAATTAATTAATTAATTTAAAAATATCATATGATAAGCATTATGACAGAGGTGAACATAAGGTGGATGGGTGCACATCTGAGGGCCATCATCTCACACAACTGGAGGAAAAGGTAGCAGAGTTTAGTTCTAAGGGGTAGACCAAAATTAGCCAATTGGCTGACCAGGGGTGTGAAGGGAAAGGAAGGTTGCTCTCAAAGAAATTCATACATGTATGAAGGCATAAAGGAAAAATCTTAGGACATTCATGAAATTGTAAGTAGTCCTATATAGAAAGACATTAGAATGAATAGGAGAGCAACAAGTGACAGTAAACAGAGGTCAGCTCATGGAGAACATAAAAAAGTCATTTTATGCTGAAAGCAATGGAGAAGGACTGATAGTTTTGAAAGCCAAGGAGGAACACAGAGAGATGAATATTTCAAAATGACCAAGTTGGTAAGAAATAAGATCAATGAGGCATGGAGTGGATGAGGAAGATGGTTTAGACTGTAACGTAGCATGAGAATGTCTTTGTGGTGTTGGGAGTGTTCTGTATCTTGAGTAGAGCATACATATATCAAAATGCAAACCATATGTTTAAAAATAGGTGCATTTTATTGTTTATAAATTGTCCTTCAATAAAGTTGATTAAAGAACACTATAGGACGATTCAAAAGAACAAACCACTCCTACACATCACAACATGAATAGGTCACATAAACATAATATTGAGTTAAAAAAATGAATCTATTTATAGTGTGTTCAAAAACAGATAAGCTAACCCATTGTTACAAACCTTAAAAAAAAAGATTACTTTTTGAGAAGTAATGCCTGGGAGGGTCCTAAGGGGAGCTGTGTGTGTGTCAGTGATATTTTATATCTTGAACTGCATGGAAATAATGTCCATATGTACATTGTAAAAAGTCATTGGGATGTACTTATAATTTATACATTTTATATAAATCTGCTGAACATAAATTTAGAAAAATAAATGGAAAGGAAAAAACAACAAGGAGAGAAGGAGAATTCAAAATGAAACAATCAGACTGTGAAGAAGGAATCTAACCACATTACAGATGTAGGATATATGCCCACTAAAGAGGATGGAGAAGGAAGGAATTAACCTAAATAACTTTGTAAAACAGTATTTTTACCAAACACTGTTAGCCTAAAAATAACAACAACAATATAACAATAACCAACAAAAACTGTACACAAACAATTTACAATGATTGGTAAATTTATTTTTTTCACAGGAGTCCAGGTAAGTGATTCTGACTACTTTACATGTATACAAGGTTTGGAAAAGCAAATTTATTGGAGATAATGAGATTCAGGCTTCTTTTTGTAAAAGAAAGAAGTTAAAAACAGGTAAAACAGGAAAAGATGGAATGAACCCTGAGGTGGTGTGTCAGCGTGAAAGATAACAGAATGAATGTATATTTACTTTGATTTATAGATTAGATAGATAGATAGATACAGGATAGACAGATAAAATATATATAGATATAAATGTGTACATGGTTAGTAAAAACACACACATTTCCTAGCAAGTTTGCTGAGAGGGCTTAAAATCAGTGAAAATTCACTAGCAATGAGCATACCTCTTGGTCTTTAAATATTATTTTCCAAAAAGGATCTGATCTCGCGTTCCTTAAAGAAATATTTGAATCTTGAACTAGGGTATGGAAATACCAGAAGGCCCTGAAGAATCTTGTGGGACTAGAAATTAGAGAAGTGCTATAAAGAAAAACAAAAGAGAGGTGCATGTTAAAAGGACAAAGGAACCAACATGAAAGAGCACCTAATGGCCAAAGGTGAAACAATTTAACCAACTATATAAGGATAGTATGAAATTTTGACTAAAAATATTTACCCATGAGTCCATCCCAATGTAAATAAGCAATTGAAGAAATAAACAAACAAACAAATAAATAATGAAGTAATGATAACTTTTCCTTACAGAAAAATTCCAGCTAATATATGAGAAACTGATGTGGGAAATGTGAAAAAATTAATGATTAGAACACCCAGTAATACTTGTTGCAGGTAAAATCCACAGTGAATGCTAAAATTAGTGGGTAAAACTTTAAAGAGAACAGATTATCCTTATATCTTCAAAATATCTCCCCCAAAATATTTTCAATTTTTGTGGTGATTTTAACATATATTGTTGGCCCTTGAACAATACAGTTTGAACTGCATGGGTCCACTTATACACAGAATTTTTTTTCAATAAATGTAGTAAATACCTATATTTTCTTACAGATCTTTAAATTAACTAAGTGTAGAGAAAAGTTTGTGTATGATTATGTGGAAAAGAACTAGGGCTTGAGTCTTGATTCTATCCAGAATTTTTCAGCTTCCTGTCCTTGAGTAAGTCTGTTATCAATTATTTTGTTTTCAGGCGGAGTTAGCAGTACACAGATTTTCGACTATGCGGAGGGGATGGAACCCTTAACCCCCTATTGTTCAAGACTTGACTATGTTTAAAATTTCTTTCAGAGTTCTCCCTTCAGGAATTGAAGCTTAATTCTCCTCCTCTTGAGTGTGAACTGGACTTAGGGACACCTAGAAACAAAGCATGGAAAGAGGAAAAATAGTAACTTCACAGTGGAGAAACATGAAAAACACCCCCTTCAGCAACTGACCAAGTTTAATCTCATAATTTATGATACAAATAAGATGAGTTGAGAAAAGTACTTCATTTCTGTGCTATCCTTTCCAAATATCCTTAAACTCAGTCTAACCATGAGAAAACACCAGACAAAAAATGCTCTACCAGATAACTGATCAAAAGTGTGAAGGTCATGATAAACAGATAAAGATTGAGAAACCATCATCCATGAGAAGAGAATGAGACATGATGAGTAAAAGTAATGTCAGATCCTAGATTATATTCTTATAGAAAGAAAGGACATTAGGAGAAAACTGGTGAATAGTGTTGTATTAATGCTAATTTCTTAGTTGTGATCATTGAACTGTTATTTTAGAAGTTGTCAACGTTAGGGGGAACTGAGTGAAGGATACCTGGTGTCTCTCTGTGCTATCTTTGAAACTCTTCTGTAAGTTTAAAATTATTTCAAAATTTAAAAAAAAACAAAAAAAAAAACAAAACAAAAATATTAAGTTGGCAACATAATTCTGGAAGACAGAAATAAAATAGAGTTATAAATTTGGGAGTTGCATTTGAAGAGATAGAAGTTGAAGCTTGGAGAAGAAGAAAAATTAGATCACCTGGGGACAGTATGCATATTTTAGAGAACCATGAAACATTGGTCTTCTGGAACAATCAAGTCTGCTCCAGATTTTAGCAAATAGAAATTTCAAAAGACTCTACCTGTGTGTTTGAGAACATTAATGGTCATGGTGCAGCTTCAAATATTGCAGACACATTATCCAAACTTGATCTCAATTTCTGATCCAAAAAGTAACAGACTCTCATACTTCATTCAATTATATTTAATATAAAGTATTTATTTTTATATTTTAAGAGACTCTTGCCAAGGATGTGATGAATAAAGTACTTAACAGAGAGCCTAGTGCCAAATGGTCACTGAATAAAAAGGTGAAATAAGGTAAAATATTAAAAATGAATTTTAATATTCATTTTTAAAGACAGAAGTCGAGAAAAAGTGAAAGATGTTATAGTTTGATACCCTTGAAAACTGCTCTTAATTAATTTTGATGATAAAAATTGGTGTGGGGGGAGGTTAATTTGAAGAATTCCAAGGGAACAAGGATCAGCAATCAAGGGTCCTCAAAATACTGGCCTATTGAAGTACCTCCTGTCTCTTAAACCATTTCTATTTGATTCTTGTAGCTTTTGTCCTTAGAGATAAAAATCTTACCAGTGTGGTTAGGTGGACAAAGGTATGAGGCCCTGAATATGAGACAATATCTCTTGGGGGATTTTGCTATTTTTTTACCCATTGCCTCATCACCCCACTTATCTCATCTCTGAAATTATTACTTTGAGCAAGTTCAAGTTAAATGTTGGAGTGTCTCCAAATCACCAATGCTTCAAGCCTCAAATAACATATTTGCCCTTCTTTAATTATAGATTTTTAAATTAAAGGTTTATAATAGCAATAGGCCCTTTGTGAAGCTGTCTTAAAAGTGGCAGATACAGTATATGTAATGACAAGATTTACTGCCTAAGTAAACAGTCAAGAAAAACTATAATGAACTGCTGCAATCCAGCTAAGATGTAACAGGGACATGAATCAGTGTCTCGTTCTCCCTTGAAGGCAGCATTGGTTTTGTGCTCCAGGAAGGAAGGGGTTGAGAATTACCATTATTGTTTTAAATGGAATAACAATGGCAACTGGAATTAGAATTTGACATTGAAAATTATTCTGAATTTTTAATGAAAACTGCTGTTAAGTGTTTATTTCAAGTTTCTCTATTAGCTGGAAATACATTCATCTGTATACTAAAGTCACTCAGAAGTTGGGTACAAGGAAAAAAAAAAAAAAAACTTTCCTACTTTCAACGTCATTTTCCAATAATTCAACTGTGAGACATTCAGACACTCAAAACTGAGTGTCAATTGACTGGAAAGAGCTTCCTCTTGGTCAGGGAAAATAATTCATATATCAATGTTATCTTAAGTGATTCCTTTGAGTGATGATATGTAACCACCTGGGAACAAAGAAGTGAACCCTATCGGACTATGCTGCACATTTATAACTGTTGGGAGAGCTGAGCCATGATTGCATACTGTGTGCCCTGCATAAAATAAGTCCCCGAACTTTTCTGAAAGTGGCCTAATGCAGCAATGTAAAGTTCCAGGTATTTTTAAAATCCTAAGGAATCAGAACTATAGGAAATATTACCTCAATTATAACCCATTTTCTCTTAGATTTCTAATTTTCTACCAGATACAATTGTGAAAGCCAAGCAGCATACAACTCCCCTGTATTCCCTTTTCTGGGTTCTCTACCACAATATCTCCTGTGACAACAGGACTGAGCAGACTTACTGACACCCAGCATGGTTGGGTTGAACCTATGGCAGTAAACACTCTGATACTATTAAGTTCCAAACTTTCATATTGCATTCAGAGGCAAGTATGTTATAGTGGAGTTCCTGAGTGTAATCAGAAGAAAAATTCTCTCTCCTTTTGCCACCATGCAAATCGTCAACTTGACTTTAGCATCCACTAGCTTAATCTCTGTTCTAAGGTCAACTTTGCACTCTTCATTGAACCTCTCTTCCTCTGGTTTCTACAGATTCCCATGAAGGAGGCACAATCAAGGGTGGAGCTGACCTAATTAAAATTAAAATTAAAAGAATTTCAATTACACATACAATATTTTTGCCCCTTGTTTATGTGTGGTGAAGAATTTTTCCATAAAATAAATGAACCTTATTGCATGATAAAAAGTACAGTGTCTGTTGGCAGAATGGTAATTGAATGCTGGCTCCTCCCCTTACTAGTCATGTACCCTTGAGCAATAGCCTCTCAACTCTCTCATCTTTAATCTGGGAATAAAGAAGATATCTGTCTCAGAGAGCTGTGTGAGAGGATTAAGTGTATAAAGGTAGAAAGTTCTCATGGAATGCCTGAAAACACACAGAAGCATTCAAAAATTAGATTTTCAAAAATATAATTTAAAAATTATATTTACTTTATGTATTTGCATTATTTTGTTTGAAAATGACAGTAAGTGTAATCAAAACTGACTCAGGAAAAGGAAGGATATTTACTAGGTCATATAAC
The DNA here is from genome assembly GCF_949987535.1 of Balaenoptera acutorostrata. Classification (NCBI taxonomy): domain Eukaryota; kingdom Metazoa; phylum Chordata; class Mammalia; order Artiodactyla; family Balaenopteridae; genus Balaenoptera; species Balaenoptera acutorostrata. Next base: position 38,634,282 of record NC_080076.1, read on the forward strand.
TGAATAGCACAGGGCAAAAATGGATTGAGTCACAGCTTAACATAGGGTTTTAAACTATCTCATAAAAATCTGCTTTTGTCTTTCATGTCTTAGTTTTGAAACCTCTGTGAAGACTGTATTCTCAGATATGTGTTTAATATAGACATAAGATGCTGCTAGTAGTTTTCAGGACTACACCCTTCCCAATTGCTATTCCAGCATTTCCAGTTAAAGTGTTATTATATGCCAATTCTTGAACAAATTTTTGAAGCCAAATAAATGCAACACTGATTGGTTTATACCTAATTTATATCATCTTCCTGATGTAGAGTCAAGATCTTTTTGGAACCATATGAACTGATTTGGACACATGGGAAGAAACACATGATCCTAGACAGAAATTGCAGAACTATTATCCAGAAGATGATGAATGACTGCAAGCCTTCAGAAACAGTGTCCATTACAACCTAGAAATAAGATCATGATCTCATTATATGCATGGAATTCATTGGAACAAGACAATGGAAATTTAGAACACTACAGAAATGATGATGAAAACAATAGGATAATAGATGATGATGATTACTCTACTTTGCTTTTATATTCAAAAGTGTTTTTCAATTTTGAAAGAATTCCACATATGCATTCTCATTTTTTTTTCTGTGTAGCATCCTGTGAGATACACATGGCTTCCTCTTTACCTTTATACTCAGAAGGAAACTGAGGCTTAGTTTCATTAAGCTATTTTTCCCAAGGCTATAAAAATAGCTTGAAGCAGCATTAAGATTGGAACAAATACCTACTACTATCTTTTAATCTTGTATCACTTTCATTATATCACTTTATTGTATTAGAGAGATCTAATTGGTGGTTTATATCCTGGGAAATGTCAGAAGGAACGGGTATCCACGTTAGGTATTGACACTTTTACAAGATATATGAAGTGGGTAGCAATTGGTAAACACTGCGTGTTTGATGCTTTAGAAGTCTACTATACAATACTGCCATAAAAATCATGCCACTCTCTCTAGAGTGGGCAAAAATCTTAGTTAATGGAAAAAATGATTAGCGGTAGAGGGCTGCTCAGCAGCTCTAATGTTCTCAATTTTGTTCACAAAATAACTTGTAAACCATTCATAATATTCTACCAGTACCTCCTTCTCTTGATTTATAATCTCTTTTTTATGGGTTCAGAATGGAATCAATGGTCTGGAAGAGCACAGGAGGTAATGTTTCCCAGAAGAGATGATATTAGAAAAAAATGTGCTGCCCTTGCAGCTTTTGATGCACTTTCTCATTGGTCTACAGGTTGTTTTTTTTTCTCAACTGTGATCTGGAAATATACAACCAGAGGATCTCAATAAATGCTCCTGTGTGTGACTGGCTAATTTTACTAACATCAGTTCTCTCTGAAATGATGTTGCATTTACTTGGTAACAGAAAGGTGTGGCATGAATGAGGAAGTTGTGGGCACAACTCTGTGACTGAGAGAAAGGAGCTGCCACTCCTGAAGACAGGGAATCCAGGCTTCACATTTCTCTGTGAATAACAGTCTCAATAGGACTAAATGTTAATGCATCTATCTTTCCTTAAAGGTACTGCTTTCATGAAGAAAATAGCCTCAATGTTTGTGTTTTGTTTTGTTTTGTTTTTTGTCTGGGGCTGTTATTGTCACTGTTTTGCTAATGAAAAAATAATTTTCTCTGTCATTCATAGCTTCTTTTCCAGTCTTCCTTTGAACTAGTAAAATGCATTTTCAGAAAACTTTGTTGGAATTAAAAGTGCCCCTGTAACCCTTGACAAAGTAAAATTAACCTTAACCTCATGAACATTTAATAAACTATCATCCAGTTATCCCAAAAAGCCATACATTCATTTACTCAGCCACAATTATCGAGCTTTGAGAAATATAATTTCCTGGAATTTGAAAGATTACGTTCCTATTGCTCTTACCATAAACTAGAAGCTCAGATTTTACTTGGAATTACTGCTGCCCTTACTCGAGACAGTTATTTGTCATAAAAAAAAAAAAAAAAAAAAAAAAAAAGTAGTGCATCACCATTTTAATCAAGAGAATCTAATTGTTTGCCAAAATCCATCATATATTTGTCATTCCTGCTATGGTATCAAGTAATGTAAAATAGTCATAAATGTTGTTGTAAATAAGTGATTTATATAAGCTTTTGCCTTAGGGTAATTTAAATAATTTATGGTAAAAGAGCTAATTTTCTCTTTCTTATGTCTGGTGATTATAAAAAAAGGCTAAAAAGATGAATTAGTTGTCAGGTCAGGTAGTAAGCTCCTATATTGTGCCATGATTGTGTTCTAAAGATTAAGAATTTTTATCATTTAGTGAATTCTAAATGCAAAGATAAAACTCAATGCTTATGATGAGATTTGAGATACTGATATATAAGATGATCAGCCTTTGGGTTGTGGTGTTGAAGCATGCTTAATTAAGCAAAGGTGAAAAAAGACTTCCTAAGAGCTTGCCTTTAGATGGCAATGCCCCAAATGTCACAGAAGCCTATGATGACCAAGAGAAGAGCTTACTCTATATTGATCGAAACTAATCCCTGCCATGCTCCAGGAATACAGTCAGAGACATATATTGTATTATTGCAGGGAGAAGAACAAATTCACACTTGACTAAGCAAAGGTGCAACAAGATCTATAAATCAATGTGAATTGGGTCTCTGTTCTTCCAGCATACAAGAATGGCTTTCTGGCAGCTCTTATTGTTTATGGAAGCCAGCTTTTTGTGCTACCTATTAGTATAGGAAAGCAGATGTTCATTAACTGCATGAGGATGCAAACAAATATCTCTTTCTGTGCCTGTGCACCTTTGCTCCTCTCTGTAACATCTGAAGTTGTGGACATTAAATCTGGCTGCCTTCTGGTCCAGAAGTTCTTATATACCTGAGACCACATACAAAATAATTGTGAATGTGTGATGGTACATTTTTTTCTGTTCAAAGGATCCATAAATTTCACTCCATCCTTCCAAAAGTTTAAAAAAAGACTGCTCTAATCCAGTGTTCTTGTATCACAAAGGAAGAGGGGAAACACAGGACTCAAGTGATACAGTAAGTATCTACTGTTGATAACAGGCAGAGGTGAAACTACAGCCCAAGTCTTCAGTCACTCATACAGCCACTACTTCTACAAGAGGACTGGCCTATTTTTGGTACTGTGCCACAGGTAACCCAGAAAAACATTTAAAAGAAGGGAAGGAAGGGAAAGAGGAAGAAAGTGAAAGAAGGACAGAGAAAGAGCTAGAGAGAAATACTGGAAGCACGATTCTTCTGAATGTTCAAAAGCCTGTATCCTCTGTTATTAGCAGAATTATATATCATTTGCAGATTCTGTTTAGGATTATTATTTAAAATAAAACTCTCCTCTTTTTTTTTTCACAGAGGCCATTATTAAGATTTTTTTTTTTTTTCCTCCAAGGGAAGAACCACCTCCTTATTTTGAAATAATAGGTGGCCTCCTAGTGGCAGGAACCTGCTTACACGTGCCGGCGGGAAGGGGGAGGGTATGGGGAAGGGACAGTGTCCAACCCCACTGTACCTGTAAAGCTCAGATGCTTAGGATGTGCAAGACTTGGCTTTTTTTAAGGTAGTTCTAGATCATCTCCAAAATTAAATTATATACTACAATTCAAACTCTATTAAATATAAAAGCTATTGGTAAAATATATCAGTGAATACATACTGGTCAACTAGAGAGAAATATAAGATGATTTTTTTAATACATCAGTGGTTGATTGGACAAGGGATCCTACACATCCAAAACAAAAGGTCCTGGAGCAACACCACCCCATGTACGGTAGACAGAAGGCAGAATATTGGAGCAATCTTCACTACTAGGGGGAGAGGGAGGGTACCATTTATAGGGGGAATTGATATCAGGTTGGCTCATCAATTATCAGGGAAACTAGCAGCTGAGGCAGTGGGTAGGCAGTTACTAATTAAGCTCTATAATT